>NC_086317.1:171065448-171365448 GCF_036172605.1 Pelobates fuscus
ATGAAAAGTTTTTCTCATTGCAAAAGGCAGAAATGTCAAGGAGAAATCTTCTTCAGGAATTGCTTGAAGACATATCCATTACACCTAAGACCTTAAGGTTCTTAGGTGCGGATGTTTTCCAGACGTCTCGAAAAAGCATCTCTCATGTGTCCTTTTTTGCCCTAATATAAGCAAAGACCCTCTTTTCTCCTATACTGTTCTCTGCTCAGACAGTCCAGTAACCCCTAACTGCATAGGTTCGGGTTCAGACAGCGTCGGAAGGCCGGAGACAACAGGTTTGGAGAATCGAGGTGCTAGTGACATAGTCAAACGTCTAGTTCTGTTTCTAGCAATTTCCCTGGTCCTGAGTCTATTATCGATCTGCATCACATAAGTAATACATTCATTTAACCTATTTGACAGCAATTTCATAGAAACATAGAATGTGACGGCAGATAAGAACCATTCGGCCCATCTAGTCTGCCCAATGTTCTAAACACTTTCATTAGTCCCTGGCCATATCTTATAGTTAGGATAGCCTTATGCCTTTCCCACGCATGCTTAAACTCCTTTACTGCGTTAACCTCTACCACTTCAGCTGGAAGGCTATTCCATGCATCCACTACCCTCTCAGTAAAGTAATACTTCCTGATATTATTTTTAAACATTTGCCCCTCTAATTTAAGACTATGTCCTCTTGTTGAGGTAGTTTTTCTTCTTTTAAATATGGTCTCCTCCTTTACTGTGTTGATTCCCTTTATGTATTTAAATGCTTCTATCATATCCCCCCTGTCTTGTCTGTCCTCCAAGCTATACATGTTAAGATCCTTTAACCTTTCCTGGTAAGTTTTATCCTGCAATCCATGAACCAGTTTAGTTGCCCTTCTCTGAACTCTCTCTAAAGTATCAATATCCTTCTGAAGATACGGTCTCCAGTACTGCGTACAATATTCCAAGTGAGGTCTCACCAGTGTTTTGTACAATGGCATGAGCACGTCCCTCTTTCTACTGCTAATACCTCTCCCTATACAACCCAGCATTCTGCTAGCATTTCCTGCTGTTCTATTACATTGTCTGCCTACCTTTAAGTCATCAGAAGTAATCACCCCTAAACAGGGCTGCCATCAGGGGGTGACAACCATAACGGTTGTCACGGGCCCGGTGGCCCTGGGGGGCCCGGCGGCCCTGGGGGGCCCGGCGGCCCTGGGGGGCCCGGCCGTCCGGGCCCCACATGTGGGGCCCATTGGGTGGCCCGCACACTTAGGGCCACCCGATGGGCCCTATATCTTCAGGGGCCCAGTCAGGGCTGTGGCCGTTGTATAGCGCGACCGGGCAAGTGCTGCAAGTGGTCACTTCCTCCCAGCACACTCCGCGCGGGAGGAGCACGCGCGCGCCAGTGAAGAGGGAGAGCCAGGCAGTGAAGAGGCAGCCGCGCCGACTCCCATCATCCCCAGCCACCCTCCTGCAAAGAAAAGGTAAGAGACAGGAGGGTGGCTGTAAAATGAGCTATGTCTGTCTATGTATGTATGTCTGTCTGTATGTATGTTTGTATGTATGTCTGTCTGTCTATATGTATGTCTATGTATGTCTGTCTGTCTGTCTGTCTATGTATGTCTGTCTGTATGTGTATGTATGCATGTATATCTGTCTGTATATATGTATGTCTATGTATGTCTGTTTGTGTATGTATGGCTGTCTGTCTATGTATGTCTGTCTGTATGCATGTATGTATGTCTGTCTGCCTGTATGCATGTATGTCTACGTATGTCTGTCTGTATGCATGTATGTCTGTCTGTCTGTATGTATGTATGTATGTCTGTGTGTATGTCTGTCTGACTGCATGCATGTATGTCTATGTATGTCTGTATGCAAGTATGTCTGTCTGTAGGTATGTCTATGTATGTATATATGTATGTCTGTATGCCATTATATATGTATATATGTATGTCTGCAAGTCAGTATGAATGTATGTCTTGCTTATTATGAACGTATGTCTGTGTGTATGTGTATATGGATGTCTGTATGCATGTCTGTCTGTCAGTATGTCTGTATATATGCATGTATGTCAGTCTTAATGTATGTATGTATGTCTGTATGCCATTATGAATGTATGTCTGTGTATGTCTGTATGCCATTATGAATGTATGTGTGTATGGATGTCAGTGTCTGTATGTCTGTCAGTATGTCTGCATGTATGAATGTATGTGTGTGTGTATGTATGTATGTCGGTGTCTGTATGTATGTGTCTTTATGTCCTCGTGCATGTGTGTCTGTATGTATGTTAGTATGTGTCTGTCTGTCACTATGTATGCCTTTGTGTATGTCCCAGTATGTGTGTTTCAGTATGTCTGTTTCAGTATGTGTGTCTTTTAGTATGTATCTGTGTCCTTTTGTATCAGTGTGTGTGTTTGTGTCTGTGTGTGTATTCCTGTGGGCGGTATTTGGAGGCGGACCCAGTGGCGGATTCAGGGGGGGCAACGGGGCAATTGCCCCCCCACCCCCCTGAGAAAACCGACAGTCTCCCTCTCCCCTGCCAGCACATGCAGGTGCTAGCCCTGCAATGTGCCTGCAGACCGGAGGGGAGATTAGAGATCTCTCTCCCCGGTCCACAGGCACTATGCTGGCAGCCGGCGGGGGAGGGAGAGAGGACCCGGGAGCTCAGCCTGCAGCTCCTCCGGGTCCTCCTCTTGCGAGCTTGGAGCGTTGCCGTGGTTACCACGGCAACGCTCCAAATCTCGCGAGAGTGAGCTAGAGTTCACTCTCCCCACTGGAACCACCAATGAATCCCACTGGGACCACCAGGGATCAAGAAATGCCCCCCCTCCTCCCAGTAAAGGTAAGAAGGGAGGGGGGACATAATTCATATTTATTTTAATAATTTTTTTTTTTTTTTTAAAAAGCATATTATAAAAAAAGTCCCCCATGCCTTATAACACACTCTCACACCCTACACACACATTGCCCCTCCCACACATATACTGCCCCCCCATTCACACACACTGCCCCCTCATACACACACAATGCCCCCCTACACACACACTGCCCCCTTTACACACATACTGCCCCCCATACACACACACTGCCCCCCATACACACACACTGCCCCCATACACACACACTGCCCCCTATACACACATACTGCCCCATATACACACATACTGCCCCCATACACACACACTGCCCCCCCATACACACACACACTGCCCCGCATACACACACACACTGCTCCCCATACACACATACACTGCCCACATACACTGCCCACCATACACATACACTGCCCCCATACACACACACACTGCCCCCATACACACATTGCCCCCCCATACACACATACACTGCAACTGTCACACATACTGACACACACATACACTGCCCCCCTAACACACACACTGCACCCCTGACATACACTGCAACCTTCACACACTGTCCCCCTCACACACACACTGCACCCCTCACACATTGCACCACTCACACACACCACTGCTCCTATGCCCTATGACAGCCCCATTTCCCAGCAGACCTCAGGTAAGTTGTCAAATTGTTCTTAAACGGTTTGACTACTTACTCTGGGAGGGGGTCCTGGCACTATTGGCACCATAACCACTACACTGAGCTGTAGTGGTTATTGTGTCTGTATTATTTAGTTAAATAATCTACAAGTACCCCTCCTGAGATCAGGCTCTGGATCCGCCACTGACCCAGTGGGCATATTTGGAGGCGGGCCCCTGGGGGGCCAGACCCTGAGCTGAGTTAGGGGCCCCAAAATTTCTGGTGGTGGCCCTGCCCCTAAATCCCTTTCCTCAGATGCTGAGGTTAGGACTCTATCAAATATTCTGTACTCTGCCCTTGGGTTTTTACGTCCAAGATGCATTATCTTGCACTTATCCACATTAAATGTCAGTTGCCACAACTCTGACCATTTTTCTAGTTTACCTAAATCATTTGCCATTTGGCTTATCCCTCCTGGAACATCAACCCTGTTACAAATCTTAGTATCATCAGCAAAAAGACCTTACATATCTTAGTATCATCAGCAAAAAGACCTTACCATCAAAACCTTCTGCAATATCACTAATCAAAATATTAAAGAGAATAGGTCCAAGTACAGATCCCTGAGGTACCCCACTGGTGACAAGCCCAAGATTCGAATATACTCCATTAACTACAACCCTCTGTTGCCTGTCACTCAGCCACTGCCCATTCAACTGTGTGTATGTTAGTATGTGTCTGTCTGTCACTATGTATGCCTTTGTGTATGTCCCAGTATGTGTGTTTCAGTATGTCTGTTTCAGTATGTGTGTCTTTTAGTATGTATCTGTGTCCTTTTGTATCAGTGTGTGTGTTTGTGTCTGTGTGTGTATTCCTGTGGGCGGTATTTGGAGGCGGACCCAGTGGCGGATTCAGGGGGGGCAACGGGGCAATTGCCCCCCCACCCCCCTGAGAAAACCGACAGTCTCCCTCTCCCCTGCCAGCACATGCAGGTGCTAGCCCTGCAATGTGCCTGCAGACCGGAGGGGAGATTAGAGATCTCTCTCCCCGGTCCACAGGCACTATGCTGGCAGCCGGCGGGGGAGGGAGAGAGGACCCGGGAGCTCAGCCTGCAGCTCCTCCGGGTCCTCCTCTTGCGAGCTTGGAGCGTTGCCGCGGTTACCACGGCAACGCTCCAAATCTCGCGAGAGTGAGCTAGAGTTCACTCTCCCCACTGGAACCACCAATGAATCCCACTGGGACCACCAGGGATCAAGAAATGCCCCCCCTCCTCCCAGTAAAGGTAAGAAGGGAGGGGGGACATAATTCATATTTATTTTAATAATTTTTTTTTTTTTTTTTAAAAAGCATATTATAAAAAAAGTCCCCCATGCCTTATAACACACTCTCACACCCTACACACACATTGCCCCTCCCACACATATACTGCCCCCCCATTCACACACACTGCCCCCTCATACACACACAATGCCCCCCTACACACACACTGCCCCCTTTACACACATACTGCCCCCCATACACACACACTGCCCCCCATACACACACACTGCCCCCCATACACACACACTGCCCCCTATACACACATACTGCCCCATATACACACATACTGCCCCCATACACACACACTGCCCCCCCATACACACACACACTGCCCCGCATACACACACACACTGCTCCCCATACACACATACACTGCCCACATACACTGCCCACCATACACATACACTGCCCCCATACACACACACACTGCCCCCATACACACATTGCCCCCCCCATACACACATACACTGCAACTGTCACACATACTGACACACACATACACTGCCCCCCTAACACACACACTGCACCCCTGACATACACTGCAACCTTCACACACTGTCCCCCTCACACACACACTGCACCCCTCACACATTGCACCACTCACACACACCACTGCTCCTATGCCCTATGACAGCCCCATTTCCCAGCAGACCTCAGGTAAGTTGTCAAATTGTTCTTAAACGGTTTGACTACTTACTCTGGGAGGGGGTCCTGGCACTATTGGCACCATAACCACTACACTGAGCTGTAGTGGTTATTGTGTCTGTATTATTTAGTTAAATAATCTACAAGTACCCCTCCTGAGATCAGGCTCTGGATCCGCCACTGACCCAGTGGGCATATTTGGAGGCGGGCCCCTGGGGGGCCAGACCCTGAGCTGAGTTAGGGGCCCCAAAATTTCTGGTGGTGGCCCTGCCCCTAAATCCCTTTCCTCAGATGCTGAGGTTAGGACTCTATCAAATATTCTGTACTCTGCCCTTGGGTTTTTACGTCCAAGATGCATTATCTTGCACTTATCCACATTAAATGTCAGTTGCCACAACTCTGACCATTTTTCTAGTTTACCTAAATCATTTGCCATTTGGCTTATCCCTCCTGGAACATCAACCCTGTTACAAATCTTAGTATCATCAGCAAAAAGACCTTACATATCTTAGTATCATCAGCAAAAAGACCTTACCATCAAAACCTTCTGCAATATCACTAATCAAAATATTAAAGAGAATAGGTCCAAGTACAGATCCCTGAGGTACCCCACTGGTGACAAGCCCAAGATTCGAATATACTCCATTAACTACAACCCTCTGTTGCCTGTCACTCAGCCACTGCCCATTCAACAATATAATCCAAACTTAAAGATTGCAATTTATTGACAGGCCTTCTATGTGCAACAGTGTCAAAAGCCTTACTGAAATCTAGGCAAGCAATATCTACTGCACCACCCTGATCTATTATTTTAGTTACCCAATCAAAAAATATCTATTAGTTTGGCATGATCTCCCTGAAGTAAACCCATGTTGTCTCTGATCTTGAAATCTATGTTCAAAAATCCTATCCTTTAACATGGTTTCCATTACTTTCCCCACTACTGAAGTAAGGCTTACTGGCCTATAGTTGCCCGACCCCTCCCTACTACCTTTCTTGTGAATGGGCACAACATCCGCTAACTTCAAATCTTCTAGGACTACTCCTGTTAACAATGATTGGTTAAATAAATCTGTTAATGGTTTTGCTAGTACACCACTAAGCACTTTTAATAACTTTGGGTGTATTCCATCAGGTCCCATTGACTTATTTGTCTTTACTTTTGACAGTTGAAATAGAACCTCTTCCTCTGTAAACTCACATGTAATAAATTACTCATTTGTCCCTTTCCTTCATTTTCATCTATAAATACTGAACACAAATATTCATTGAGGCAGTCAGCTAGACCTTTAGCCTCTTCTACATACCTTCCTTCTTTTGTTTTTAACCTAACTAATCCTTGTCTTACTTTCCTTTTCTCATTTATGTATCTAAAAAATGTTTTGTCCCCTTTTTTACTGACTGTGCTGTTTTCTCTTCTGTGTGGGATTTGGAAGCTCTTATATCTTGCTTTGCCTCTTTCTGCCTAATCTTATAGATCATTCTGTCTTCCTCACTCTAGGTTTTTTTTATAATTACTAAATGCTAACTTGTTTTTTACTATTTTGGCCACATCTGCGGAGTACCAAAGTGGTTTCTTGAATTTTTTGCTTTTACTACAAGCCTAATGCAATTTTCTGTTGCCTTCAGCAGTGTAACTTTTAAATAATCCCATTTCTCTTGGATTCCATTTAAATTGCTCCAGTCTGCTAATGACTTCTTTACACATATTCTAATTTTAGAAAAGTCTGTTTTTTTCAAACACTAAATCTAGTATGGCCTCTTTACGAGTTGGCTCCTCAACGACTTGTTTTAGAGACAATACCAGTAGGGAGTTTAGAATATGTGTGCTCTTGGCACAAGCAGCTATTTTTATTTTTCAATTCACATCAAGAATATTCTCGGATAATCCTTTTTTAAAAAGCAGCAATTAATCTGTTATTAGTCCAGTCTACCTCAGATGCCAAAGTACGAAATTCTATGGCATAATCTGAGATCAACTGGTCCCCTTGTTTGATACTCCTATACTTCCCCATAATTGATTAGCCTAAGTTAAGGCCTTACCTTTAAGTTGTTTCATCAGATACCCAATCTTGGCTCTATCTGAAGGAAATAAACCAGGTGAGGCCTCAAAGTTGTACTCAATCTGATTGAGAAATCACCTACATTCCTGGATATTACCAGAAAAATGCGGGGGAGGAGATAAAGAGATCGTAGGTGCCCTATATACTATAGGTGGAGGTACATTAGGCAGCGGTGACATAATCTGAGAAGCCTCAGGCTGTAAATGAGCCGTCCTAGCAAGAAGCATGCTAAAAGCCTGGGCATATTGATCCATACAGTGATCATTCTCCTCTAGCTTTCTCTTGCAAGCTGTTATGTGCTGACACAATTCTGGTGGTGTGCATTATCTGTTATCAGCAATGTTTATTTAATATTTTCTTTCCATTGTAGCTGACTGATACATTCATGGTCTGATGAATCCTGGTGGACCCAAGAGACTCTCTGCCCAGTTGCCGTTAATAAGATATTGGACACGGTGCCCAGGTAAATACAATGGTGTATTTTGTGTTTTTCTCATGCTAGCCTGCCAAGTTGTTGATCAAGTGTAATCCTGCTGGAATCACCACTGGTTTCATGTAAATGTAAAATTTTACCTAGTTACATATGGTGACATGGTTGTTCTCAATATTTATGTTAAAGGAACATTGAGGCGATAGAAATACAGCTCTGTACTTCTAACTCTTTAGTGTCCTGCACCTAGTTATAGAGGTACCCCTTTTTTTCCAGTAAATCGAAAAAAGTAATACATGTGTTAATGTGCTTTGGATGCTTTGCTGTATGGGCTTGCCACAGATACACATAAATAACACACTATTATACAAAAAGAAACCTCCACATTAAAACTACCGCAATTAAAAAAATATGCACTTGCATCTACATTGCTACTTAGTTTTGTTTTTGCCCAGAATCAGCTGATTGCCCAGAGTTAGGTTGAATTTGACACCCCACAAGATAAGCCACTTCCTTGCCCACATCAGCAACGTGCACATTACACAAGTACAGTCCTCATCTGTCAATTACAAACACTCTACATTATGCATCAGGAAAATCAAAGCTTTCATTAGAGATAGAAAGATTCACAATAACAGGACATGCAAAGATATTTCCTAAACCGAAACAGAACAAGAAGGTGTACAGAGAAAAACACATTACTTACAAATGAGAAATGAGAAATGATAGATCATAGACACCATACATGATAAGAAGAGAAACATATCTGCAATGATGGGGCACAGATAAGCCAGCATGATGAAAAGCTACAGATACAGAAAGGCATATCTCAAATTAACAGATTGGTTGGTCTGTTATCAGGCGATATTATTCATGCAACACAGTAGTCAACATCAACATTTACAACTGCAATACCAGCTGGCACACCAGATTAACACTCCAGAGTCACTAGAACAACAAGAAGTGAACCATTTACTGCCACACTCCATAAAGAAGAAAACAAGCCACTTTTCTTTATATTATTTTGGTTTTAATCAACTTTATTTTTGTTATATTGAAATATACAGTTGTGCTCAAAGGTTTGCATACCCTGGCAGAAATGTTGACATTTTTGCATTGATTTAAAAAAAATGTGACTGATCATGCAAAAAAATGTATTTTATTGAAGGGTAGTGATCATATGTAGCCATTTATTACCACATACATAGTCGATAATAACAATTTATATTATTATACACACAAATTAAATTTGAATTAGTTTGGATGTTAAAATATTATTCATGCTTTTCCTGAGCTCCGTAATGGCTGTAAGAAAAAAGAAAAGAAAAGGAAATTCATCACAGTTATGGTCACATATAGGAAGGCTTTAAAAATGTATGTGTAATATTTAACATATTATTGTCCACCTCAAAGAATGCAGAGGTGGATAATTCAGAACAGAGGCAGCTCTCTAATTAGGTGAGTGAGGTGGCTGCCTTGCACTCTCTAGAGCCTTGCTGCGGCCCAACTCACCTAAGTCGATGACTGAGGAGTGACATCTGCTCATGGGGAGAGAAAGCCCATCGCTTCCAGTCTGCAACTCCACTGGCCAATCAGCTCTGGCCAATCAGAGCGTTGCTGTGGTTTACCACGGCAAGGCTCTGACACTTTGACTTCAACCCGGCACAGCTAGCCCACCAGATCACCTGTTAGGGAGACCACCGGATCACCAGGGAGAACACTTTTGTATCACACATGTTACAATGCTGCCGCTCAACCCATGTTTTCCTTATTGAGGGTTGATAAGCATGTAGGGGTTTATAAAAATCCCCCTCTCAGTCTCATTAGAGATATTTTTGCCAGAAGCTCAAGGAAGCAAGGTGAAAAGTCAGTGTAGGACACACCTGAGAGGTTTGCCTTGACATGGCAGGTGGACTAAACATTCATGGCCATTGGAGCAATTAAATAACTTCCATTTGTTTAAATATGCATAGGGATTTGGGAAGAGCACCAGTAACTTTTTTTCTTTCTTTTTTAATGTATGTATTGGGGTCATTGCTGTCGCCCAAGAGTAGTAAGAGTTCGAGCGCAGGACCTGTTTTTTTGTATTTCTATTACATTAACCCCTCTAATCCTGTCACACTTGCCTCACCTTACCCTGTTACACTCCCTTCTCCAACCATGTGACACTCACCCCCAACCATGTCACACTAACCAGTGGCGGAATTACTGCCGGTCCAGCAGCACTGGGGCCCGCAAGCTAAAGGGGGCTCATGCATTTAGGGCCACCCGATGCGATGGGTATTATTGTTGAACAGTGGCCTTGTCAGGTGCCGTTGCCCTTTAAAAGCGAAACTGCACCTCCCTCCTGATATGCTTTTAGGCACAATAGTGACCATTCCCAAACCTGACAAACCCCCAAACGTCTGTAAAAAACGCGGTATCTCACTATTGAATACGGAAGATCTATGCTAAAATCTTGGCTACAAGGCTAGCCCCATACCTGCTGAATCACATGACTTCCCCCTCATCTAGGTATAAACACTCCCTGACTATGCACATTTTAAATTCTGCAAAACACTTAATACCCCTGTACTGGAAACAGGACTCATCCCCACCATTATTGTTGTGTAATGGATGGAGGTTATGCTGTGTCTCTTTATTCCTCTATTCGTTCCACCATTTTACTTATTCTCAGAAATCTGGGAGGCCTGGGGTGGGTTATGTGGGGAGCCAGAGACTCATGAGTTTTTGTTTGTTATGCACGATACATGTGTTTGCAAAGTAAGGGACCTGCGTGTCCCACCATGCTGCCAAACGTTTGGGGACCTGCAAGTCCTACCAATGCCCAACTGAAAAATTTCTCTTTTGCATAATAAATAGAAAGTTAAAAAAAATAAAGTAAAACAAATAATGGGAATGGTTGCGTGATCATGAGGCCCTGTATTTCCAAAACCCTTTTGTTTAACATTTTACTATGTCAAACAAATCTTGCCATGGTTGCCAGGTTTTTTGAAACAACTGGAGTGTGCTTCTAATTTGGGTGGTGAGCTTGTCCATCAGGTATTTTTCTTTGAACTTGAGGTGAACTATCTTGAAAGGGGGCACATCTACTTTTATCCAAATTTGTGCTATTACTCTCCTCGCTCCTAAAGTTATTTTGTTGCAAAATGTTTATTCTGTGGACTAGATCCCTTCCATAGCTTTGTATAATTAGTACATCCATAGGTATAACTCTATATGCCTGCCAAATACCCATGATAAGAGATCTGCTTTCCAGGAATTGGCTTTTTTGGGACTAAACCACCCCATGAGTCCATAGGTGCCATGTTCTCCACACAGTCTCCAGCATCGGTCATGTTTTTTTATGCTTGTTCCTGGAGAGTGAAACAAGTTTTTTTTTTTGTTTCCGTATATCTTGCCAATCCGTTTCCTCTAGTACTGTCCCTAAGTCCATTTAAAATTGATCTGTGTAGTTTAAACATTCTGTTGCGTTAGAGCTTACATGTACATATAGTAGTTTTATCAAGCCTTTCTGGCCTGCTTCATTTATGCATACATTTAAAAAAAAAAAAAAAAGTTAAGGGCTTTTGCCAGCAGCCTTGTCTATAGCGAAGTCCCTGATTTGCAGATATATTTGGTATGTAGATCCAATGAGCACCATGTCCACAGCAGAGAGATTTAATAGAAGTACATTAATTTATTAAGATTATCTTTATATCCTACAATATCCTCACGTTCATATAATGTTGTGTGTATATGTTGCATGGCGGTGGTACGATTTGCCACCATTATGAGAATGTCATCTGCGAATCTAGAGACCATAGTTTGCCCCCCTATCTCCGCTCCCTTAAGCTTGGGATGTGATCTAATAGTGTGTAGCAAAGGTTTAAGTGGTAGAACAAAGAGTAGAGGTGACTGAGAGCACCTTTGCCTTGTGCCATTGCAAAGGGGGAAAAGTTCTGGTTTGGTTCTGTAATCTCAATCTGTGCTTGTACATTTGTATATAGGGCCAGAATCAAGCTGGTATAGGCTACTGGAAAACCAAAGTGAATCAGTAGTTCAAAGATGTAAGGCCATTAAACCCTGTCATATGTTTGGCATCTAATGACAGGATCAAGGAGGGAGTTGCCATGAACCTCAGTCTCCATATTTAATCTATAGTTCTTCTTGTGTTTTGTATAATTGTCTTCTTTGAGCAAAGCCTGTTTGGTCTGCATATATCAGTGAACCTAGAATCAGATGCAATTGTTCCACTCTGACCTTTGCTAAACTTTTGGCATCATGATTAATTATAGATATTGGTCTGAAGCTTAGTTTTATTTCTGTCTGGTATAGATAGAAGTATAATATTCTCCAATGAGAATGTCTGTATAGCCATGTCCCATGGAATACTTACATAATTATTCTAAGTGGGGGACAAGAACCTCCAGTAAGGTTTTGTAATTACTTCCCTCAAAACCATGCGGGCCTGGTGCTTTATTTCCCTTTTATGCTGAGATAGCAGATTGAATTTCATCAGCAGTAATCGGAGTGTTCACAACTGCCACTGCGTCCCGTGATAGTGTTGGGACTTCTAATGTATTTAGATATGTTCAAATGGACTCCACATGTCATGATCTTGAGCAGGTCAGGTAGGAGACTTTGACCAGGGTTGTTATTTGAGACTTTATTGGTGCTTTTAGACATATTATGAAACTTGAGAAAAAACTGAATTAAGGCAATATGCCACAAAACTGGATACTTGCAAATAATAAAAAAGGTCTGTGATCTCCAGGTAGGGTTTAAACAAAGGCAGGCTGGTTACAGAGGTAGGCTGGTTACAGAGGCAGGCTGGTAACAGTGGAAGGCTGATAACCGAGGCAGACTTGTAACACAGGAAGGCTGGTAACAGATGCAGAGGTCACAAATCATACATAAGAGTGGAGCAGGTTTGAAGGTAAGTCTGGAGCAGGTCGATATGGAGCAGGGTTGAAGGTAAGTCTGGAGCAGGGTTGAAGGTAAGTATGGAGCAGGTTGGTATGGAGCAGGGTTGAGGGTAAGTCTGGAGCAGGTTCACAGGAGCCAGGAACTGAAGTATTTGAGACAAATCACCAACTTCAATGTAAAGGCCTTGAGGTTAGTTGGGTGTAGCCTTTTGTAGCTGAAGCAAGTAATTAAACATGAGCCGGTGAGATTCCAGAACTAGAAGCAAGGGAGGCGACTTGTGGTAAATAATAAAATCAGAGCAGGAACTTGTTTTAAAGGAACAGAAATAAAAGGAACATACGGTAAGTCTTGTTTGTCAGGATATGATCCTGACACCACATATTCCTCATTATTGACAGTATGATGTGGAGGAGTGGTTGTAGAATGAGTTATAAAATCTCTGAAAATGTTGGCAATTTCAGTTGGATTTGTCATTCATTTACCATTTCCTGCTTTGATAGCTGTAATATGTGTCTATTTTGTTGAACTTTTCATAAAAGTCTGCCTAGACCATATGAGGACCTGGCAGTGTCCTTCAGGAGTGTTCTTTGATAGAGTGCTTAATTGCTCTAACTTTTGTCAACTTAGAGTAGGAGAGATTGGATTTCGAAGTACCAATTTATATTAAATCTGCACTTGTAAAATAAAGGGTACATTCTTGACACACAAGATAAAGTGCTTTAGGGGTCTGGAGTGTTCCTTTAAATAAACTGTTAGTTAATCTGTACCAATGCAGAAATACTTTAAAAAAATAGAGAATTTATTACTATAATAATTATGTTTATCGATAAAGAACCATCACGATCTGCATCACTCTAAAGGCCATGCCTTATCAGCTCGCACTGTTTGCACACGGCAAATGCCAGCCATTGTTACTTGTAAAATATAAGAATAATGCATTGAGACACGGTGTCATCCTAGAGCAGTAATGTCACTCACTATAAGGCAGTGCTATTCAGAATGTCATGAAACCAGTTCTCTAGAGCTTACAACACCATAGTTTCTAACTCAGCCAGCAAGCAGAACTGATTACATAATAGGCATGTGCATGGGGAAAATATTCGGCTCGGATCGGCATTCCGAAATTTGGGACTTCATCAATTCGGGACTTCGGCACTTCGACACTTCGGAACTTCGGCAACTTCAGCAACTTTGGCACTTCGTCACTTGACCACTTCGGAACTTTGGCACTTAGCCAGTTCGGAACTTCGGCAACTTCGGAACTTCGGATCTTAGACACTTCGGAACTTCGGCACTTCGGCACATTCAGCACTTCGGCAACTTCAGAACTTTGGTACTTCGGAAACTTCGGCAACTTCGGAACTCCGGCATTTCGGGACTTTTGTTGCAGCCGCTTGGTAGATAACTCCCTAATTCCCACGGTGTCTTTCAGCCAAATTTACTAATACTAAGTAAAAATTACTTAGTATTAGTAAATTGTGCCCCTACTCGCTATGCCGAGAGTAGGGGCATGTGGTTGCTCACTGTTAAAAATAAAATAAAAAAGGGTCCCCCCTCCCTGAGCGGGTGGGAGCCCTAAAGTAAAAAAAGGGGGGAGGACCTATTGTCCTCCCTACCGGCCCCCACCCCTGAGCGGCGGTGGGGGCCTAAATAAAAAATTGGGGGATCTAATGTCCTCCCCCCTGGCCCTCACCCCTGAGCGGTGTGTGGGGGCCCTTAACAAGAATAAGGGGGGGACACACCTAATGTCCTCCCCCCTGGCCCCCACCCCTGAGCGACAGTTGGGGCCCTAAATACTAATGGGGGGACCTAATGTCCTCCCCTCGGCCCCCACCCCTGATCGGCGGGTGGGGGCCCTAAACAAGAATAAGGGGGGGACCTAATGTCCTCCCCCCTGGTCTCCACCCCTGAGCGGTGGGTGGGGGCCTAAACACGCTGTGTAATTTGACTCATAACTCTCTGATTGGTTACTTAATCCACCAATCAGAGTGTTATGAGTCAAATTCCACAGCGTGGGAAAATTCCACAGAACTTTCCCATGCTTTCAAACCAACCTATCAGAGTGCTGTGACAGGTAAATGTAGAGACTTACCTGTCAGTCTCTTCATTTACCTGTCAGAGCATTCTGATTGGATGGCTTAAACCCACCAATCAGAGTGCTCTGAGCCTAATTGCAGGGCGGGGAAGGCTTGATAACCCTTCCCCCGCCCTGCAAAGCTCAGTCTGCGCGGAGCCCTCGCCGGGTGAAGATGGATTATTTTTTTTTGCGCTCGTTTTTTTTTTTTTATTGCGTCGCTTATTATGGATTTTTATTTGGCCTTTTTTGGGGCTGAAAAAAGAAGATTTTAGAAGAAAGAAAAAATTGAATGGTAAGTGTATTTTTATTTTTAAAGTTACTTAGTTAAATGGTCCCCCCTCATTATTTTTAAGGTGAAAGGGGTAGGTAGGAGTTTATTTTTTTTAGGGAGGGAGTGACTAGGGGTTTGGGGACCCCTAGTCACCTGGGGGGAGGGGGTTAAATATGTATTTAGGGCCCCCACCTGCCACTCAGGGGTGGGGGCCATGGGGGAGGACATTAGGTCCACCCACTTATTTTTGTTTAGGGCCCCCACCCACCGCTCAGGGGTGGGGGTCAGGGAGGAGGACATTTGGTCCCCCCCCAATTTGTGTTTAGGGCCCCCACCCACCGCTCAGGGGTGGGGGTCAGGGGGAGGACATTAGGTCCCCCCCCAATTTGAATTTAGGGCCCCCACCCACCGCTCAGGGGTGGGGGCCAGAGGGGAGGACATTAGGTCCCCCCCTTATTCTTGTTTAGGGCCCCCACCCACCGTTCAGGGGTGGGGGCCGGTGGGGAGGACAATAGGTCCTCCCCCCTTTTTTTTACTTTAGGGCCCCCACCCGCTCAGGGTTTTTTTTTTTAACAGTGAGCAGCCACAGACTGCTCACTGTTTAATAGATATGCTCCTACATGCGGTATAGGGAGTAGGGGCACAATTTACTAATACTAAGTAATCTTTACTTAGTATTAGTACATTTGGCTGAAAGACCAATTTAGGTCTTTCAGCCTTTTAGTAGATAGCTCCCTAATACCGTGGGAATTAGGGAGTTATCTACTTATTCATTCCTGTCATTACACTGACTGGCTTAGTAACTTACATTTTATATGAATGTATGTTACTTGATTTTTGTAAGTGTTGCAAATGCTTACAGCTGAATCCTGTCTATGGGAAGCAGCTCTGGACACAGAAAAGGCACTTGAATGCCAGGTAACAGGAAAGGAAGAGAGAATAATAGGTGGGGGAAAGAGAAAGGATAAAACATAACCCTGTACAATCCCCCAAACCTCCTTAATACGCAGCTCCTACCAGAGTAGTAGTAATCAGTTGCCCATCATAGGCAATATTAGAAAGGAGGATCCCAACTCTCAAAATGCCGCCTAAGTAGTACTGCCCGTGGATAACACCCACCAGGACCAAGGCAGGCTGTCCTAAAAATCTGAATACCCTGGATAACTCAAGAATCACCACATACTAACTGCCTAAGTGCTACCTAAACAAAGTGAAAAATAAACATAAAAAAGAAAAGTAAACGCTCGACGCGCGTTTCAGCGTGGATACACGCCGTCGTCAGGAGCCAGTCAAACACTGTGTGCATACAAGCCTCTTAAGTACCTGTCATATCAGGGCGAGATGCCCTGCAGCTGATCGGAGCATATAGGGGGGCGTGAGTGAGCTCCGTTCAGTCCCGCCTCTTCTACCATGTCATAGCCTCCCACGGCTAAGCATTGGTGGCTATGTGGGTCAATTAAAGTTGATCCTACGAGGTCCGCCTCTCCCCCTTCTTGCTGTCTCACAAACTCGACGTCGGTCATTGGATGGCCGACACATCCGTCAAGTGTGGACAGGGGGGAGGAGGGATGAGGTGAGTGACTAGATGCCCGTTACGCCTCCTCTATCACTGGGCGGTCCGTTCGAGTGGGGGAGTGTAGAGACCCATCAATCCCTATGGGGGGCGGGACTATGTCCTACGTTCTACCCCTTCTACGGACCGGTCAGTGTAAAAGATGCTCACTGAATTGACATATCACTCGAACACCTTGTAGGGTGTTTATAAATGGCTGATGTATGATAGATTTGCAGGTGCCTGAGAGTGAAGGGTCGAGTTATTTCCACCTCCTCACGCTTCAGAACTGAAAATCATTAAAGAAAAAACTTGCAGGGCTAACTCAAAACTCCACTGTCCAAAAAATAATAATAAAATAAATTTATTTTACTATTACGTACTGAGGAGTATCCATAGATTTACACCGTTACCCCACGTTAATTTACACCGTTACCCCATGACATCAACTTTTTATAGTTTGCCAAAAATTCATAAATCTATGACGAACCCTACGGGACGACCAATAGTTTCCGGCACAGGGAACTTAACCCAAAATATGAGCACCTATCTTGACAAGATAATGAGCCCTTTCGTTTTAGCACTACCCTCCTTCGTAAGGGACACCAAACAAATGTTACAGACTATGGAGAGCCTCACGGTACCTAAAGACGCATTATTATGCAGTCTGGACGTGGAGGCCCTCTACAGTTCTATTCCACACAGTCTTGGTATTAAGAATTTGAGACTAATTTTACAACAACAGTCTAAATTCTCCCAAGAGTATATAGACTTTGTTTGCACCATTCTGAGTTTTGTGCTCACCAAAAATGTTTTTCTTTTTAACGGTGTAATTTATCATCAAATTCTGGGCACAGCAATGGGCACATCATGTGCCCCGTCTTATGCGAACTTATACTTGGGCACATGGGAGAGTAATCTGTCAACTGATGTACGCTTGATCCAATATATGACACAGGTACATTGTTGGAAACGGTATATTGACGATGTGCTGGTAGTATGGTTGGGCTCCACAGAAGACTTCAACAAATTTGTGCAATTGCTTAATATAAACGATTTAAATCTACACTTTACAAGTGAAATTGGGGGCAAACATTTAAATTTTCTGGACATTACACTGTCCTTGCAAGATGACCATATATCCACTACTCTGTTTCGTAAAAAAACTGCTACGAACAGTTTCCTGAACTGGCAGAGTCACCACCCCTACCCCTCTAAGGCTGGCATACCGATTGGACAGTATCTGCGGTTGCGCAGAAACTGCTCAACCGTTGAAGACTTTAAAGCCAAAGCAGTCAGTCTAAGGAAATCCTTCAAAGATAAAGGGTATCCCAATAGGGTACTAAAAAGGGCATATTCGAGGGCATTAAATTCCGAAAGAAGTGACCTTCTCAAGGATAACAGTTCATCAACAAGTCATCAAATTCGCTGTATCGGAACTTTTGATGCAGGCTGGCATACTATGCTGTCGATTCTCGGCAGGTACTGGCCAATCCTGACATCAGACGATCAGTTCAAACTAGTGATCTCTCCATTCCCGTCAGTCACAGCTCGGAGAGGAAAAAACTTTAGGGACTTATTGGTACCTAGCCATTTTGGACCAATTGGTAACTCAACTAAACCATACCTCCCTAAGGGCACATATAGGTGCAGACATTGCAGTGCCTGCCAATTCATATCTAAAGAAACTAGGACCTTTTCAGATAGTTCTAATCAAGACTCCCACTCAGTACAATCCTTCTTTAATTGTCGTACGGAGGGGGTTATCTACCTTCTGACATGCTCCTGTGGAATTAAGTACGTCGGGAAGACTTTCCGCCCTTTCAAATTCCGCATTAGGGAACACGTGTGTGACGAAACCAATCTCGCCACATTGTATTGGAGGAGCCTGGTTGCCCGCCTGCTGCCTTTGGACTATGGCCCTGGGAGATTGGGCCCTTTACAAACAGTATTCGGCCCTAACAGAGTGCATGTCACTCATTCTGGCCCTTTAAAATCATCTATGAACAGATTGGGACTTTTGGGACTACTGTCCCTTTAAGACTGTGAAGCATATTCTAGTGTACTGCCTGTAATATTGTATATGTATTCATGTATTAAGTTTAACCTGGGTGATATGTATGCAGCATTCCATTGATTGTTCGGTAGAATCACTCCATTCATTATATTGAGTGAAACTACCGAACAACCAGACCACCCAGGAATAAGTGTGCCTCCAATTACAGTTTGCACCAATGTTGCAAACAGGTAATTGGCAATCAGTGTAATGTATTCTTTGTCCTCTGGGTGGCCGCCATTCGGGAAACAAACACGTGGCGGCGGCCATCTTAAACTACCGAACAGCGGTGTTTTGCCGTCGAGTGTCTGGAACTAAAATCGGACACTTGACTAGGCAAACACCGCTGAGACCTCCATACTTCCAGAAATTCGTATGGAAACTACCGAATGACCCGCCGTTCGGTAGAAAGAACCCCACAAACAAGGGAATTCATTCAAACCCTCTCCAGGCTCTATAACACAGGCAATTCGTCTGTTTTCATTCCCTTGTTTGTGACCGACCGCAGGGCCAAAATGCATGGAACTGTTTTCGGATACTTTACCCATGCGGTCGGTCAAATCTTTGGAAACCCATATCTGCCGAACTGTTCATCCGAATGACTTGAATTTTGGATATGTTTCCCCCCTGAATAAGGGCTATCCAGCGATGCTGGATTTAAAGGTGTACCCCCTGTTTTTGGGGTACATCCAGAACTTGGCTGGAAAAGTGTACCGGATAATTGGGTTTAATGTTATCTGAGGGGAGGGGATGTGTGGGCTGAACCATGTATGTGATTGGTTATTTTATGCCTCCCCCTGGGTGTGGCCTGTATGTGTACTCATGTAATAAAAACCAGGCTGGGTGCCCAGCACCTCAGACCACTGCTTGACCTTCAACACGGAGCCTTGTCTCGTTCTTGGGGGGATTCACTGTATGCTGTTGGAGATTTGACTGCTAGGAGTGTAAGCTGATGTCTGCTTTTCCTATTCATCTGCTAGCAGCTATTTGTGAGGTTCCAGCTGGAGTGCTACCTTATTCACCTATATCCAGTTCGTGAGTTCTGATGTTCTGCAGTAGCTGTGCCTTTCTGAGAAAAGGGGATTATCGCCTAAACGGATTTTAACCCCTCATATGCTGAAACGGTCCGTTACAACGTGAATTCTGTCAGAAGGAGACTGGAAACCCCCATCTCCAGACATCTTAAGATACATCATGCCAACTCATCAAGCAGGATACGTTTTATGGGTATAGAACTAATACCTCAGACCCAACGTAAAGGCGATTGGGATCGTAAATTGAAACAAAGGGAGTCCTATTGGATTTACAAATTAAAAACACTCTCTCCTAAAGGACTTAACGAAGGGTTTTCGTTCACGTCATTTTTATAGAATTAAGGGTACTTAACATCCACGGTCAATAGGCTTGTAACCCATTTGACTAACTTTATTTTTATCTGCTGTCTGTATAATTGTGTATATATGTAAATAATAAAGTTTTTTTGTTTTGTTCCTATGAACACACTGTGTATAGTCACCGGCCCTTCCTGACTATACAGCACCTTTATTGACTATCTCTTTAAATCGTGATGGCTTTTCTTATACTTGCAGTCCAATTAATTTTCCCCTCTCCAGTCCTATTATTGCTGACAACGGTGTAAATCTATGGATACTCCTCAGTACATAATAGTAAAATAAATGTATTTTATTATTATTTTTTGGACAGTGGAGTTTTGAGTTAGCCCTGCAAGTTTTTTCTTTAATGATTTTCAGTTCTGAAGCGTGAGGAGGTGGAAATAACTCGACCCTTCACTCTCAGGCACCTGCAAATCTATCATACATCAGCCATTTATAAACACCCTACAAGGTGTTCGAGTGATATGTCAATTCAGTGGGCATCTTTTACACTGACCGGTCCGTAGAAGGGGTAGAACGTAGGACATAGTCCCGCCCCCCATAGGGATTGATGGGTCTCTACACTCCCCCACTCGAACGGACCGCCCAGTGATAGAGGAGGCGTAACGGGCATCTAGTCACTCACCTCATCCCTCCTCCCCCCTGTCCACACTTGACGGATGTGTCGGCCATCCAATGACCGACGTCGAGTTTGTGAGACAGCAAGAAGGGGGAGAGGCGGACCTCGTAGGATCAACTTTGATTGACCCACATAGCCACCAATGCTTAGCCGTGGGAGGCTATGACGTGGTAGAGGAGGCGGGACTGAACGGAGCTCACTCACGCCCCCCTATATGCTCCGATCAGCTGCAGGGCATCTCGCCCTGTTATGACAGGTACTTAAGAGGCTTGTATGCACACAGTGTTTGACTGGCTCCTGACGACGGCGTGTATCCACGCTGAAACGCGCGTCGAGCGTTTACTTTTCTTTTTTATGTTTATTTTTCACTTTGTTTAGGTAGCACTTAGGCAGTTAGTATGTGGTGATTCTTGAGTTATCCAGGGTATTCAGATTTTTAGGACAGCCTGCCTTGGTCCTGGTGGGTGTTATCCACGGGCAGTACTACTTAGGCGGCATTTTGAGAGTTGGGATCCTCCTTTCTAATATTGCCTATGATGGGCAACTGATTACTACTACTCTGGTAGGAGCTGCGTATTAAGGAGGTTTGGGGGATTGTACAGGGTTATGTTTTATCCTTTCTCTTTCCCCCACCTTTTATTCTGTCTTCCTTTCCTGTTACCTGGCATTCAAGTGCCTTTTCTGTGTCCAGAGCTGCTTCTCAGGATCCCCTTGTTTCAAGGGTCTCCTTTTCTGTGTATTTTTTCTGGGTTACCCCCTACTCTGCGGCTCTGAGGTAGGCCATGTATAGGACTATTTTCAATGCTTTGCATGTTTTTTTGTGAAGTATTGTATCTACCCTATCCATTTTTCTCTGAATCCTGACTATGTTTGTATAGTTTTTATTTGAAATTGTGTAACATTCTTCTTCTTTCACTGGGTAAGTATATTCGTACTTAGGCAATACTGTGCTTTGGAACTTCCGCACTTTGACACCTCGGAACTTCGGCAACTTCGGCACTTCAGCAATTCGGCACTTCGGCACTTCAGCAATTCGGCACTTCGGCACTACTACACTTCGGAAATTCGGTAATTTCGGCACTTCGGGACTTCAGCAATTCGGCACTTCGGCACTACTACACTTCGGAAATTCGGTAATTTCGGCACTTCGGCACTTCAGCAATTCGGCACTTCGGCACTACTACACTTCGGAAATTCGGTAATTTCGGCATTTCGGGACTTCAGCAATTCGGCACTTCGGCACTTCGGCAATTCAACTATTCGGACATTCGGAAGCACCCGAATGTCCGAATTACCTGAAATTCGGCCGAATTTTAATTCGGGCCGAAACGAATTGCACATGTCTATTACATAACAAGGATATTTTATTTCTTAGAGAGTATTGGGAGAACTTCCCTTTCTCAAGTCTAAATGCTTTAGGGAGGTTCTCACGAAAGCTTGTCATTCCAAAGTTTTGTTAGTTAAATAATAAAGGTATTTCAAGATACAAATGTCATCATTTATTTTACATCTCTCTATTGCTCTCTTAGAACTAAGACATAGCTATAGTTCCAAGCTCCACTTTTCCCCTGCATGAGACTGGCTGCCTAAGCCACATTATGGGTAATCAACTCTAGGCAGACATAGGCGTGCGCACGGGGTGTGCCGGGTGTGCCTAGGAACACCCTAATCCCCGCGGCACTCCTATGTATTGAGACCGGCATGGGAGATCTCAGGATCTCCCCTGTCAGCTCATGCAGAGCCAGCGCTATCCGAGCACTGCTATCCAGCTCTGCTCTCAGCCTCCCTCCCCACTGCAGCATGGAGGAAGGCAGGAGAGAACCCGGGGAGCTCAACCAGCAGCTCCACCGGGCTCCTCTCGCTAGGTCGGAGCATTGCCGTGGTAACGCTCAGATCTCGCAATGTCACATGGTGGGCAGGACATATGGAGGGGGCGGCAAATTTTTGTTTGCCTAGGGCGGCAAAAATCCTTGCACCGGCCCTGCACACACACACACATACAAACACCCTCACACACACAGCACCCTTACACACACACACACACACACACACACAGCACCCTTACACACACAACACCCTAAAACCACCCTCACACAGCACACACACACACAGCACCCTTACACACACAACACCCTAAAACCACCCTCACACAGCACACACACACACACACACAGCAGTGTATGTATGTATGCAGGGCCGGATTAAGAGCACACTGGGCCTGGTGCTGACAATTATGATGGGCCTAATTACGGAATCTTATCGACCAAAAACACTAAAACAGTCATTCCTCCCAAGCTTCATGTATCTGATGGAGATGGTGCTGGAGGGAAACTCATAGGATACAGCTATAAGAAAACACATACTCTATGCTAATCTATCTCTAATTTATGATTTCATCTTTCAAGTAAATCCATAACCCTTAACAGCAGTGTCCAGTGAAGCAGGAAGTCAATGGGCGGGGTAAAAGGGTGGGCCACTGGTGCGACTCACGTGACCAGACCTGCCAAAAGGGGAGAACATGCCCAAAAAGGAGGCATGTCTGTCCAAAGAATTTGAAGGACAGCCTGGCATGAATGCATGTCGGGCTGCCCGCCAATCCTGCAGGCTGTCCAACTAAGGGTATACTATGCAGGCAGCACCCTGAGCTTGACATAAATGCATCTAATGACGCGCTCAATCCATGCTTTCCAAGGACTGTCCCCTAGCACTCGCTGGTCCACTTGGTTCCTTACCTTCTTACTAGCAGGCAGAAGTTCCTGGTATATAGTCTGAGACAGAGAAAAGGTGTATGTAGTGAGTGTAGAAGAAGGGGGACATGCCACAGTGTTAGAGAGACCAACGTCTGCATTACCTAAACTAATTTTATTGTCAGCCAGTCCACACATGTTTTGTTCCCATACATCCCTCTTAAGCTTCCAAACTTAAAGGGACACTATAGTCACCAGAACAACTACAGCTTGTTGTATTTGTTCTGGTAAGTAGAATCATTCCATTCAGGCCTTTTGCAGTAAACACTGTCTTTTCAGAGAAAATAACTCCACTGGCCACTCCTTAGATGGCTGCTAGATGTGCTTCCTGGGGCAGTACTGCAGCACTGCCATTCAGTGTCTCCACCCTCTGCATGCAGACACTGAACATTCCTCATAGAGATGCATTGATTCAATGTATCTTTATGAGGAGATGCTGATTGGCCAGGGCTATGTTGGACTTGTGCTGGCTCTGCCCCTGATCTGCCTAGTTGACAGTCTCAGCCAATCCTATGGGAAAGTATTGTAATTTGCTCAGACCACCACTTCTGATGATGTCAGCAGACAGTCAGTTCAGAGGCAGAGCCAGCAGCTGCAGACTTGAATACAAGTTATATTTTACTATACTTAGGGAGGCAAGAAGGGGCCAGGGTGGTGGTTTTAACATAATAGGGTCAGAAATACATGATTGTGTCCCTGACCCTATAGTGCTCTTTTAAGCAAGAGTATGTGAAGAGTAGTTAGGGTTGCCACCTTTCTTGGAAAAAAATACCAGCCTCATTTGTATAATCAAAAGGAGTGAATCAGAGAAAATTCTGTAAAAACACCAACAAACTACTCACAGTTTGATTCTGCTGTATAGATGGATTGCTCCCATTGTCTCAGTCTTGCAAGTCACCCAATGTCTCAGTGTCCCTATGTATCACAGTGTCAGTGTCCCCATGTCACCTAGTCCCCTAGTCTCCCAGTGTCTCAGTGTCCCCATTTCTCCCAGTGTCCCAATGTCTCAGTGTGTCCCTGAGAGACCAGGGGACACTGAGAGACATGGGGACACTGAGACATTTAGGGAAACTGGGAGACATGGGAACACTGAAACATTTGGGGACACTAAGACACTAGGGACACAGAGACATGGGAACACAGACACTGGGAGACTAGGGGACACTGGGAGACTTGGGGACATTGGAAGACTAGGGGACACTGGCTGGGAGACAGACACTTGGGGACACTGGTAGACATGGGGACAGTTGTGGACATAAACATGGGGACACTGGGACATATAGGGACACTAGGCACACTGAGACACTAGGAACACAGACACTGGGAGACATGGGGACACTGAAACATTTGGGGACAATAATACACTAGGGACACAGAGACATGGTAACACAGACACTGGGAGACTAGGGGACACTGGGAGACTTGGGGACATTGGAAGACTAGGGGACACTGGCTGGGAGACAGACACTTGGGGACACTGGTAGACATGGGGACAGTTGTGGACATAGACACGGGGACACTGGGACATATAGGGACACTGGGACACATGGGGACACTAGGCACACTGAGAGACATGGGCCACAGACACTGGGAGACTTGGGGACACTGAGACCCTAGCAACACTGGATGGGGGACATGGGGACACTGGGAGAAATGGGGACATAGTGTCTCCCAATGTCCCTATGTCTCACAGCATCCCCATGTGTCTCAGCATCCCCGTGTGTCCCTAGTGTCTCAGTGTCCCCATGTTTTCCTGTGTCCCCAAGTGTCTCAGTGTTTCCAGGTCTCCCAGTGTCTGTGTCCCCCAGTGTCTGTGTTCTCATGTGTCCCCTAGTGTATGTGTCCCCAAGTGTCTGTGTCACCTAGTGTCTGTGTCCCCATATGTCCCCTAGTGTCTCAGTGTCCACATGTGTCCCCTAGTGTCTCAGTGTCCCCATGTGTCCCTGCTGCCTTTCCCCCTATCCCTCACTTACCTGAGCTGTAGAGCTGCTGTCTGGACTCTCTGTGCTGTGTAGCTGCTCCCCCACAGATCACTGAGTAGTAGAGAGAGGCAGGGATATGCTGTAACTTCCTATCCCTGCCTCTCTCCACACACAGTGACCCCTACTGGCCGGTGCTGGTATTGCAGAGTAATCTCCATTTATTCTGAGAAAAATACCTGCCTTTGTATTGCCGGTATTACTGCAATACCGGCATGGACAGGCAACCTCAAATACCGGCTGTGCCAGTAAAATACCAGTCAGGTGGCAAACCTAAGAGTAGTGTGTAAAGAAAAAAAAATTTTTTTTTTTTTTTAATTTTTTTTTTAAATGGGCCTATTCCATGGGCCTGGGCCTGGAGCTGCAGCTCCATCAGCCCCTATGTTAATCCGGCCCTGTATGTATGTGTGTGTGTGTATATATATATATATGTGTGTGTATGTATGTTTATGTATATATATATATATATATATATATATATATATATATAGACACATACATATACACGCGGCTTGTTTGTGCTTTAGGGTGCACACCATAATGCAATAGGCTGCGCACGCCTATGGGTGCAGAACAGAAACATCTTTTGCTCTCCCTGTCTCTTCAAGGACTAAACAGCCAGAGCAACAGGTCCGGACAGGACCCACTGGGTCCCTGTCTGAGCTCATATGCTATGCCACCATATGGACAATCCAGCTCTGTGCACAATGGGCACTTGATTCTCCACGTATTAAAAGGATGAATGTAAGAATTAGAATGATTTTTTTTTTTCAATTTGAGGCACTGTGTTCTACAAAATGATTTTTGGGATTCTGCTAGAATTTCATTTTCTGCCCAACTGATACATTTTCGCAAACAGTATACTGAGATGCATATCCTTCATTAAGGTTACATTCTATGAGGGATTTCTTTACTCTTACCCTTTGGTATCAGTAATTCCAGAATGGACCATACACCAGGCTGTCAAACCAATCCACATAGTGACCATAAAATTACAGGAACAGTAATACGTTTCAATGCAATTAATTTTGACATTGTACACCCTGGAACTTATCTTTTTTTTAGAACAAATATAATATATGAATAATAATATTTAAAATCTTACTCAAGCCATTTATTTCTTTATAACTTCTGTAGCATGCCTGTTCCAATGCAAGCAGCACTGATGATGTGTTCCGAGGCAATTTGGTTGTGTGTATTCTACAAGCCTGTGTTTTAGTAATTTAATAGAGAAGTCTGTACAATTTTTCAGCAACTATATTTTTTAATTCATTATTACTGAAGGTCTAACCATTAGGTGTATTAAGCATCCTCCACCATGTTTTTTTTTAAAATAAAAATATTAACTTATGCCTGCAGAGAAATTGGAGATGCCAGGGGTGGGGGTTCCTGACCATCAAGCTGAAACTTGTGACCTTGCCCATGGCCTCTACGGGAGAAGTGGACGATCTTCGAACCTGGCCTCGACGGGCCATTCCTGCACACAACCAGAGCAACATACTTCCCCCCTCGTGGGGTTATTCCGGCCACCACCAAGATAGCAATCACTTTTGCATTGTTCCTGAGCGACGCTGTGCAGGCGGCTCACACGCAGTCTACCCAAAATGGCCGACAACAACGCTGCTATACAGTGTATTTAGGATATAGCCTTTGATTTGTTGCTAATGCCTAAGTTATTATCCAGATGTTATTGTCAAACATACCTTTCTCATATTGTTTTCTCTTCCTCTTTCAGAATCTGTTCTTCTTTTTTTTTTATTTCTAAAATAGTTTTTTTAGGACAAAGTATTATTATTTATTATTATTATTATTGCCATTTATATAGCGCCAACAGATTTCATAGTGCTTTACAATATTATGAGAGGGGGGATGCAACTATAAATAGGACAATTACAAGAAAACTTACAGGAACAATAGGTTGAAGAAGACCCTGCTCATATGAGCTTACAGTCTATAGGAGGTGGGGTATAAAACACATTAGGACAGGAAATAGCAATCAAATAAGGTGGGAGCGAAGAAGAGCTGGAGGAGAGAGTAAAGTGCTGCCCTATAGGAGAGAGGTATGTAAGGTAGAGTTTACTCTGGAAGGCCATAAGCTTTCCTAAAGAGATGGGTTTAAGGCACTCTTTAAAGGATTGAAGACTAGGGGAGAGTCTGATGAGGGTAGGCAAGCTATTCCATAGGAAGGGAGCAACCCGCGGGAAGTCCAGCAAACGTGAGTTGGCCGTACGGGTGCGAGTAGTGGTCAGGAGGTGGTCACGGGCAGAGCAGAGGGAACCAGGAGGGGCATACCTATGGATCTGTGAGGAGATATAAGAGGGGCTAGAATTGTTCAGTGATTTATATGTATGGGTTAGCACTTTTAATTGACTCCTATAGCATACAGGAAGCCAATGTAAGGACTGACATAGGGGTGAGGTGTGAGAGTACCGACTAGAGAGGAAAATCAGTCTGGCGGCAGCATTCATTACAGACTGTAGCGGGGCGATACGGCTTTTGGGAAGACCAATCAGGAGAGGGTTACAATAATCCATGCCGGAAATTACTAGAGCATAGACAAACTCCTTGGTAGCATCTTTTGTAAGAAAGGGGCGGATGCGGGCCATGTTTTTAAGTTGGAATCTACAGGATTTGGCAACACTCTGGATGTGAGGCTCAAAGGTGAGGCCAGAGTCAAGTATGACACCAAGACAGCGCACTTGCAAGGATGGACTTATGTGGACTATGCTGTCCCTGTTTGTCCCTAAAATACTGTAGCCCTGTAACTGGTGGGGAGGGACTGCAATGGACTGTAGGGTTTCTCAAAATCCTACTCATCTATTTCTTGATGAACGAAAGCTGGTGTGGCCTGAGCTATTGTTTTCTGAAAAAAAAATTTTATACAGGGGAGAACACATCATACAATAGTGGCAAAGATAATTAAAATTACCAGGATGGCTATACCTATTTGGGCCAGAGTTTTCTGCCAGCCACTCATCCACCTGAACCATCTATCCCACGGGTCAGTGATCCCAGAGTTCCTTTTCAACTCTTCTGACAAGTCCTCTAATTCCTCTATAGCCCAGGTCACTTTCCCATTTGGGCCTGTGTTATCTGGAATGAAGGTACAACATGTGCTAGTGTCTGGGAGCATTTTACACACTCCTTTTTCTGCTAGTATCATGTCTAGGGCCATCCTATTCTGGAAGGTCATCTGGGATGTGGCCTGTAGTTGTTCAGCTATCCCTTGGAGAGCCTCTCTTGTATAGTTTACAAACCGTTGTTGGTTATAATATATGTAATTAATCCAATTCACGTTCTTATTGGCAGTGATGATCGGAAAAAGGGATTCAAAACCTGCTGCAACTTCGTCCCTTGCTTTGAATTCATCTGGCACCTTCTTGGCACACCATTGGCATCTATATATACATGGGGGTCGCAGCTGCCTTTTATAGGGGCATTCCTCCTTGTCCTAATGAGTGAGGGCGATTTACCAAGTGTGTCCTGGGAACCGTCGGGCACAATGTGTAGAGGCATAATCACTTTGGCTAAGGCGCATTCCTCTCGCCATTGGCCTTCCAACCTTGTCCTTATCTTCATGTCCCCACATAACCAATATATATCTCCCAGGGATTGGGTATGATTTAGTAGCAAGGCGGCCAAAACATTGCTATAGGTGGCACAGTACCCACTGGTGAAGTTTCCCACATACCTGCCTTTTCCTTCATATATGCCATAGCACGTATAGTTCCCTTGATATATGGTGATACCCTCACTTAGTTTTGGGGTCTTAGTTATAATCAGATATTCTTTTTCCATGATTCACACACACTGACTGGTTGGTCCCGGTGTTGGTGAAGAGGCTCAGGAAACACACTTCTACGTCAGGGGCTAGGGTTAGGGGTAGGGTACCTAGGTGGGGTTTTTCGTAGAGTCATTCTGCTTATTAAGGACACCCCATCTTTGTCTTTCCTATCTAAGGCACTCTGCGGCTTGTAGCCCCAATCTGGTCCTGTGTAACCACAGTTACCTCCAAAGGGACTCCGGGCAAGTTATTTACCTGTCTTTGGTGCCCTCCGGCAGCCGACACAGACACGGAGACAGGCCAATCACAGAGACAGAATATATAGGCAAGGTACTAACACAGTCAATGTTAACTCCAGTAACCACAGTTTTGTCCCCAATGATTGTCTGTGACACATATATATGGGCCTTTAGTGCAGGGAATATCCCTATATAATTTAACTAACCATGATCTTGGGAATGGACAACTAACAATCTCCCAATAGTCAAACGCAAAGGTGGCCACATGTGTGTTGGATGAGTTGTACCAAAATGTAAATACATTATTATCTTTAGTGATGGCTACTTGTTGGGCCTTTGTCAGGCCTAGTAGTGAAAGGATATACAGGATGATCATGGCTTAGGACAGTCCACCTCCTCTGGAGCCGGAACCTTCTTGCAGTAGGAAGCGTGTATCCAGGTGTTCTTCCCAGCCAATTTAACAGAAGTGGCTGTGACTAGCAGGACTTGGAAGGGACCATCGTATCTTGGATCGAGAGAGTGTTTCCTCCCGAATTTCTTAACCAGGACCCAATCACCAGGAAGCAATCGATGGGTACCTGTATCTGACTCGGGATCTGGAATGGAAGAAAACACTTGTGCGTGGATTTTGGTCAACGTACGAGAGAGAGCAATTACATAGTCAACCAATACATCAGAGTGGAGTTGGAGTTGTTGGGGGAAATAGCATCCGAGTCTGGGTGCTGATCTGAATAGGGGGACAAAGCAAACCTCCCTCTCGGTGTGTATCTTACACTAAACAGAGCAATGGGGAGGCTCTCTGGCTCTCTCCCCAGATTAGTTTCTTGGGCCATTTTCAGCATTCTAGCTTTTAGGATGCCATTCATGTGCTCTACCTTACCACTACTCTGGGGGTGATAGGGTGTGTGGAATGCAAGGGTCACCCCTAGTGCTGCCCAGATTTCTTTGGTTACCAATGCAGTGAAGGCTGGTCCCTGATCACTTTCTATCCATCAGATCCTTGATAACCGTGCTGTGTTTGACCGGTGTGCCAGTTGCTGTGAGAAATCCTCTTGTCTTCCAGATTACTCCGAAGTCATGGGCCACGCCTAGTGCATATGTTGAGTTAGTGTAGATATTTGTGCGTTTTCCTTCAGAGATCTGCATGCTGTGGTGAGGGCCTGTAGCTCAGCTTAGTGTGCAGACATGGTTGAGGGTAGTGAGGATGCATGGAGTACTGCATCCACTGTGGTGACTGCAAATCCCATATCGTATCTGCCTTGTTCATCAGCATATCTGGAGCCATCTACAAACAGAGTGATGTCAGGCTCCTGTAAGGCAGCATCATGTACAGTTGGGAGGTGTGTCGTCTCCATCTTCATTTGCTCAAAGCAATCATGGGGTGTGTCCAAGTCTTGGCCTGTAGGATGGACTTCAGTACATGCATCTTCTGTGTGGAATTGGGGAAAGCCGTTTACACTCCAATTCAGGGTTTGTTTGGTGATACCCTTTCTGCCACAGTTCCAGCATTCTACTTGCTGGCGGCTATTCGCCTGTCCAGGGGCAGTCACAACCATAAGGGCTGTTAATGTCTTGCGTGTATTAGAATTAGCCTCTACCCCCATGGCTACTTTAACTGTAATGCAGTGTGCAAGGTGGGGGTGAAAACCATCCATAAAACAGGTAACAAAATGTCTGATAGACAGGGGATCTGCTTCAGAGTATCCTAACGACTCCCAGCCTATCTGAAGGCGGGCAAAACTCTTCCCACTGATTCCTCTTTACCTTGCACAGTATCAGTGAGCCCCACCAAGGGTTAGGACATTCACATTTTGGGAAAATCCAGTAAAATTTCTGAGTAACTGGATTAGTAGTAGAAACAGAGGCCTTCCTCACTGCCTCTTTGCCTTCTCTTTCTTTCTCTATATCACATGCTAAACTGCGTGCATCTTCCCAAAACGTAGACTAGTCACTGGGTCCACCCACTCAAGGTGGCCGCAGACAGAAGCGGGGCGAGTAGTGTGTGACCAAACACTTCTCTATACAAAATATACAAGAGGAAAGAAACAAGACACAAACTTACACTTATTGCAAACAAAGACAAGAAACATATACAATTAACCCCTTCATGTATTTCTCTGAAAAGCAAAGATAGACTCGAGATATTAATACCTTCACAGACCCCGCACTATTTATCGCAGTGAAATTCCCTCCCATAATCTATCTTTCCCTTATATAAAATACATTCATACCCAGGCGTCAGATAGTCAATATACAGGTTCTATACAAAGGGACTCCGGGCAAGTTATTTACCTGTCTTTGGTGCCCTCCGGCAGCCGACACAGACACGGAGACAGGCCAATCACAGAGACAGGATATATAGGCAAGGTACTAACACAGTCAATACCGTATATCAGAGGTGATCAGTCTCCGTCCCGTCACTCCAGGTCTGCTTCGGCGTCTTCTAGGTCGGCTGTTCGCTGGGACACAACCCGGAGCCCCACGTTGGGCGCCAAATTGTTTTGGACCAGACCAAGTGTCTGCCTGAGTATCTGCCCCTGTCCAGATTTTTAAAATGAGATGCGTGCATGCTGAAGAATCACACTGACACCAAAGTTCAGATGAATGAAACTTCCAACTGTATTGAGGGGGATGGGGCAGCTGCTTCTATGGGCAAAGGAATGCATCACGTGCAAACATGATTAGTAAGCATCTACGTAATTCTCTCTGTAAGCTTTTCATTGGTTTAGTCCTTAATCTTGATGTACTTTCTCCAGGATGTTGGTGTCGTTGGCTGGGAGGGGGGAGGGGGCAGTCCATCCTTTCACACGAGTGCTTTGTTCGATGGGAGGGAGTGCTCTAGCTGCCATTTTGAGTAAGGAATGAGCACGTGTACATATAGACAAATATACATTTTATATACATTTATTTCTATCCATCACAATCAGCAAACGTACTTAGTATTATCTCTTGTTATATTGTTCTGTTCCTGACCTGTTCTGTTCACACCCGTCTCATTTACCCAATATTATGTTGTTTCATAAAAGGTGCAGTATTCTTGCCATTACATAAAACAACTTGTACAGTTATTATACTGTATATATTCTTATTGAAATGTCTCTGTAAGCATGTCTTTTTCTTTCTGCACTGAAAAAATAAAGAATGTAACAATAATAATTGGAGATACCTATTTGCCATTGACATCATAATTCATATGGCTAGTAATGACTTTTAGTAAAGAACCATTTTTTCTTTCTCTAGAATGACATGTTCACCAACCCCCGTTGCCAGATATACAGTGAACATGCCTGTAGGCACAGAACTGATTTTATTACCGATGTGTGTAATAAATGTGTACTGCAGAGCTGTGTATATAAACATCTATTTTCTGCACCTTTCTCTGTGCAGAAATGCACTGCAGTACATCCTTATTTTATCCAGTGATGCAGAAAATCATATATTTTTACTAGTTTACTTGTTAAAATAAGCAGAGCCTTATGCATTCACAATAAAAATTGTCTTAATAAAAAAATATGCAGACTAGTCTATAAAATATAAGTAAATGTATTCAGAACAATATTCCAACCAATTGACTAAACATTGAAGTCCTATATAAACCAGTCATTACATATATATGTAAATCCATCAGTGTATAAACTGGACAATTGTCCAAACTGGTGGCATCCACATCACTTAAAAAATCCATCAATCACAACCATAGACCCACATCTTATTCAGCACCCATGAGTCACCCCCTTGGCACCCATACACATCAGTGATAATAAAGATGTGTGTCTGCAAGAATAATTTAGTGTAATTATGTAAATATCACACAAAAATTGCAGATAATATATATATATATACAATTGTTTTCTTTGACCTTGCAGTTAAATAAAAATTCAAATACAAAATACAAATGAATGTAGTTCTCTCTTTTAAGTATGTCACTTGTTTTTTTTTTACCATCATATCAAGTGAACTTTAAAGGGTTACTATGACCCATTTGACGGGGGAATGGAAATATGGAATACTATATTGTAATATGACTAATGGGCGCTATGGGGAAGCGCTCTCCCCCTCCAATTGTAATATAACCTACAAAAAAAAGGTTTTACTTCCCTGGATTCCAGCATCAGGAGAAGCTCCCGGTGCTGATCTTCCGCATCCCCTTCGACATCACAGGGTCCATGCAGTATCCAATTACAGGCATCTCATAGAGACGTCTGTGATTGGACCATTTTGCTGGCGCAGAGTGCAGAGTGAGGAGAGGAGGTGGGGGAGTCAAGAGGAAGAAGGTTTTTTTTTTTTTTAAAGAAGGCAAAAAACAACATACAAAGGAGGGAGATGGAAGGGAGTGCAATATGGGAAGGAAGTTGGAAGGGGAAAGCTGTCTTCCTCTTGTCTGTTGACAATGTGCAGTGTACACTGACAACAGACGTAGTCTATGCACAGAACTTGACATTAGACTGTCTGAACAGCTTTCCGGGCTGCCAATGTCACGTGTGCTGGGGGTCCAACTAGTCCCCAGCACACAATTACAAATATCTCAGTATGTGCAGTGTTTAAAGCTGAAGTGGTCATGGTGGTTGGAGTAACTCTTTCATTATGAATTATTGATGCACACAATTCTATTTTTGTTCTTTTTAAAACCCTAGTTATAGGTTTAATGCAATTATGAAGTCAAATTTTGGTTTTACAGGTTTATTTAATATTTACTAGAGTTATAATTCAAAGTGAATTTAAAATTTAAGGCCAAAGTAGTTAAAGTATCGCTGACTTAAATATTTTTTTCAGTTCAGCTATTTTGAAATTAAGTTTGACATTTATGTTGGATTATCATTTTAGTGAATAAGTATGACCTTAAATTGTAAAATCTTATATTGATTTTACCCAACCCTAACCTTTAAAGCTTACCTGTTATGACTAATATGACTCTGAGTCAAAAATACAATTCCTCTAAGTTCGGCATGACAGTGTCGCTTTAATATAAATTGCAGCAGACTGGATTTTGGACAATACCCCTTACTCCAATAATTCCACAGACTCCCATTTCACGTATACTTTTTTCCTACCAACTCCCCTACAAATGTCCTTTGAGACCTGGTGCCTTCATTAGTTGGAAGGTTTGGTTTCTCTCCCACATGTGTGATTGCATTTCTTCATGGCAGATTAATGCAACCCAATTCTCCCCTCCCCCCCCTTTTGGACCAGTGGGGATCATCTATGTGCCCACTGGCTTGCTGCATACATTAGCCACACATACCATGGATATATGCTGTCAGGCACCGAACGTAGCAGACACTGTCAAGATGGCGGATGCAATATCAGGGGTTATTCCAACTCAAAAAGAGGCAGATGGTTGTGGCCTTGTGGAACAATCCCTAAAGAAATTGGAGGAAATCTTTTATCCATTTTTGGGACACTCTAGAGAAATGCTCAGCGAACACCTTGCCTCAAGAGACATACTGTGGGAATGACAATAGGGAAGCAAGCGAGGCACCTTTGGATGCAGCATTCCCGTAAATGCCTGTCTCTTTCATTACCTAGCTGCCTAAGCCGAAGGCCATCAAGGTAAAATCCCTGAAACATTGTCCAGATGGACGGAAGATTGTCCGCTCCAAGCTTTGTCAGAACATCTGGGTCTTCCATAACCCCCACCAGGAGGAGGGATTTGGACTTTGTGGGCCCCCAAGTCCATGGCTCCAAGAATGAATAAATTAATAAGTTGTGCGAATGTGGCTAAATGAGAGGTGAGGACAAGGAAGGTGAGTGGACTGACCCACGGGTATATGAGGCATGGACGGTGGAGTTCTTATTAAAGTTATAGTTATACCATGCTCCCCACACCTTGTAAAACCTAGGTAGTGAGTACTTAAGTCTATTCGACATTTCTTTAATATTCCGAGTGGAGTGGAGTGAGGCCTGCAAAGTGGACATGGGTGAGGTGTAAGTAGAATAAAAAAATATTGCCAAATTATTTCTGGCTGCCACCAGATATGCAATCTTATCTGCCTGATCAAGTACGGAGTGTCTTTGCATCCTACTTTATCTTGCAGGCAGTTTCCTTTAGTCCACCATACAACTACCCCTTATTTCTTTCCTTATTATGTATATGAAAAGCTTGGAATGGATTGGTTGTTTTTTAAAAATCATATAAAGTTTACAAATTAGACACACATGTGTAATTAAATTAACATTTAATTAACATTTAACCCCCCCCCCCCCCCCCAATTATAGGTAACCTGGAATGTCTCTCCTGCCATAGAAAATTATCTCATTGATTAGCCATCCGAGGAGGCAACCAGTTCTGAGCTTATATAAGCCTTTATATAACTTTTTAAACTTAAAAAAAATAGTCTGTGAACACATATCATGGCATATGCATAGGATCTTGCTAACAAAAAGCTTCCCATTAATATTCTTTGATATACCATATTGCCCCATTGTATCATATTACCTAATAGGAATTACCTGTCTCCATACCCCAGTTATATTTGCTTTGCTTTAACAGTTAGTAAAATGTACATCAGTTTATAAATAGTTCAAAGTGTGACATATTACTTTATGGACAATGCATGTTGTATTGCATGTATTCAAATGTTCTCACTGTGCATAAAATATATGAAAACTAATTTTAAAATATGCAATGCAATATTTCTCCTTGAACTCCTTTTCAAATAATTTAACATACACATAAATGTGTGACGAAAGCAAAATATGCTAAGAACCAATATATCAAATTCTATGTTGGAACTAATAGTCCAATTTTGGCAGTGATTTGAGCCAGTTTGTATCAAGATAATCCATTAAATGTACACATATGTTAATTATATAACTGTTATGGCTTAATGTGCATAAAGAATACTAATTAGCTGTCAGTTCCGTAACTGCACATTACAGCTAATGGGAAAATAAGCTAGCCAGTGATGAAAAACAGTAAGAATCTTATTTTATCATGAGAGTGTGTGTATATTGCTAGATAAATAGGATTAAACAAAATAAGCTAAATTTTATATAATACTAAATATAATGATTAATAATAAACATGCAAAAAAGCAGCAACTTAATTTGCATCTTATCAGATATCACTTTATCATAAATGACCATAAACTACCGGTAGCTAGTCATTGTAAATTGCAGGTTTTAATAAACATTTTACATTGTCAACCATATGTGAAACTATAACGTTCATTAAGTGGTGCATTGAAGTTATTGCTTCTTATGATAAATGGGAGGATTTAATGGTTCTGTTTCTTTCAAAATAAACATGTTTTAACATTTGCATACCTTGCTATCTACTTTTAGGTTCTCCACACTTCTACAGAAAATTTAAATTTACAAATAGCTATGGTATACATTGACACTTTTCAATGTGTCCCAATGTTGGAGTGTACAATACACTAACATTAAGTACATTATTAATGTGGAAGTGAGGGGCCTAGCCTGGCACAGTGACTCTCCTAGGCTTTTACTAAAATACAAGGGAACAACACATGAACTCCTGGTAGATGAAGCACCAAAAGCTGAAGAAGACTAGCTGTATGACTGGCGGCGGCCATCAGGGACAGGGTTGGCAAGTAAACATCATCGTGCCCTCCACCCAGATGGTGACAGAGCCGCTTTAAATTCAGAGTACTAGCAGCGAGGACTGAAGAAATGTACGTGCTATCATTATACTTCATCTGCAAGTTAAGTCACATTCGATGGGATTGAGTGCAGTGTGTGTGTGTGTGAATGCAGTGTGTGTGTATGAGTGCAGTGTGTGCAGTGTATGTATGAGTGCAGTGTATGTATGAGTGCAGTGTGTGTATAAATGCAGTGTGTGTATAAATGCAGTGAATACAAGCTGAATCAATAACCAAAGAATCACAAGTAACTCAATAACACACTCATAGGTACACAGAAACCACAGCAGAGCGTAGTGAGCGAGTAGTATGTTTATACAGATATCCAAAGATAAGATAAGATTACCATATTTACGGTAGGCAGTACCTCCTCAAAGAGCCTAGATATAAAACACAGCAAGTATAAACAAGTAAACTGAGTCATTAATATGGAAGGGGAAGGGACAAAGAGGCAATTAGGGATGTACAGCCCTTGTAGAATGTGAGAAGTAGGGGAGATAGGTGAGTGCACAATCATTTTTTGATAGGTAATAGTAAGAACTGTCACCTGACAACTACAGATAGCAGAAGCTGCTATGAAAACTGGAAAGGAATAGTGAGAATGGGGAGAAGGAAAGGGGAAGGGAAATAACTATTCACAAGGAATACATAAGTAAACCAAGACATAAAGAAAGGTATCAGGTATTCAAAGGGGGATGTAAAAGGGAAGAAGATGAAAAAAAAATTGAAAAGAGGAAGAGCCTGTAACAGAAGTACTTAAGGGTCAAAGCCAGTTAAGGAAGAGTAAAATTATACTCTTGTTATGGTTGTAACTCCCATATGGTTCTAACTCTAACATGATCTAATTTTCACCATTATCTCAATTTTCTGAAGAATCAAAATAAGCCCAGCAATTTTACCATCCTCCAAAAGGACAGCAATAGCCCTTCATGAGGTTAAGCATACCCTCAAAGACAGCTTATTCTCTGTTCTTGTGAAAGAGTCAATAGGCTTTCATAACACAAAGACCCAAGGATCTACTAGTGAGAAAATTTGCAACCATAATGGTTTCAGCTTTGGGTGTCCCCATCAGCAGTGCAAAAAGGTTGAAAAAAGGGCTGAATATACCAAAATAAGTCAATGTTAGAAAGCTGTATTGTCTGACCCTAATGCAAAAAACGACAGATGTCCCTATCTTCAAATTTAGAAAAATGTTGAGGTGTCATACACATTGAAACAGTTTATTTCTCAGAGAGGAAGTTGAAGGGAAGATGAAAGAAGAAAATCAAATTTGAGTTTTAAACTATCCCATAATGATATGGAATCAAGGATAGCTGGAGCAGTACAAGGCAAAAAAGATGTATGTTCATTGGGAACTCATGTAGAAAATAAATGAATTTTGACCCTGCGGTTAATGCCAGTTTTAAATTTGAGATAATTGCACAGCCTGAAAGTATAGAATGGAATGTGGAAGAACTAGACCTCCACATCTAGTGAGGATGTAAAGAGTAATTCATTGGATCCATGGCCTCCTACAGGTCCAGGTAAATCTATCTATGTGAGCTTGGAGAGTTAGAAAATCTGCTTTACCAATGGAAATAGGAGGAGTCTGAAATAAATAAAGTAATCTGGGTAACATGTTCATTTTTGTTTTTATAATTCTTTATTTTTGTTGTCAGTAGACGAACATTATATCGGTAACCATGACATTGCGTAGTGACAAGAGAAGTATTCAATATTTCAACATAAACATGTTTAGCAATCTGCACATATTTTAGTTTTAAGGACAGGTATATAACAACATGATATCTAACAAAGTGATTTCCCCAGGTTGCTCCAAGCTGGCTGTATAACATGGTGGAAAAGGAGGCAGAAGTAAGGACTAGTGACATAGGTATTGACATAGGCATTCTCCGCTTATTCAGTGTTGAGAGGGTAAATTGAATGGCCAAATGCTCTCTCCAGTTCAGTCCGAAATGTCATATCACCCCACTCCAACCTGGGGCATAGCAGAGTCCTGCAACATATAGAGAAACACCAGGCCTCCATGCCTCCGTGTATACCAGCAGGCTGAACCATACCTCATGAGCAGGACTTCCACAAGGGCCCCTGACAGGTTGAGAGTCCCAGTGCCAGGAGAGGAAGAGGAAGACAGAGAAGAAAGGGAAATACAAAGACAGATAGAAGAGGGAGAGAGGAGGAAAGGGAAGATGCATTCAACAATATAAAAATATGGTCAGCCTGTGGAATCTGGTAAGTGCATTGGCATCCATTGTATAGAATATGTGAGTCGTATGTGGAGGACTAGGGAGGGAAAAAAAGGATGGGTTGGTAAAAAGTTCAACTTTGTACAGCATACATCAAAGAATGCAAAGCAGAAATCCAAAAAAACTTGCTGAATTCAAAGAGGAAAATGAGTGGTCATTAATCAAAGCACTTTAGTTAAAATTGTTAATCTCAACCGGATAGTTTGCTGTCTCTCGGGTGCTTGGGTCCAGCATGTTGCTGACAGAGTGGATGGATCATTGGGGGGTGCTGAGAATGATCCAGCTGTCATGGTAGTAGCCATATTTTACCAATGACAAAAGTCAGAGGAAAATGGAAGGTCCTAAAGAATTAGTTCAGGGAATTCAGAAGTAAGCTGAAGAGAAAGATTGGGTACACTCTTTATAGCCGTGGTGGATTTCACCTAAACGGTAGAGCGTCTGCTATGCTGGGATACAGGATGGCTAGAAAACTAGAGGAGATTTTAAACTAGGGCTAGAGGGGGAGGGACACAGAAATCTACATAATGGACATGTTACAGAAAGGAGATGGGCTTTAACTCAGCACAAGGGGGGTGGAGATTTGGGAAGGGGCAAGATCAGAACAGAGGATGGATGTAATAATAAAAATTCACATATTAGAGGTATTAGAGGTTCTTAAAATGTTTTACTTTATGCTTACTAATGCAAAGAGCTTAAATAACAAACTGGGGCAACTAGAGGCAATAGCATACACCAATCAATATGATATAATAGACATAATGGAAACATGGTGGGATAAGACATAACTTAAATGGTTATACAATATTTAGGAAGGATTGAAAAAAACATGAAGGGTGGTGGAGTATGTTTCAATGTCAGCCATGCATTAAAACCACATTTTAAGGAAGTAGAATGTGATGAAATGTTGAAGCTGTATGGGTAGATATCTGCTTGGGGCAGAAGAAGGGAATCAATTATTAGTTGGGATATGTTATAAACCACCTAGTGTTAATATTGATGAGGAAAAAAAGCTATTAGATCAAATTGGGAAAGCTGCACATATGGGTAATTATTGGAGATTTTAATTACCTAGCCATAAATTGGGATACAGTGACTAGTAGTTCAGCAAAAGGAATCAGGTTTTTGAACATTTTAGATTACATCTTCATGTCACAACTGGTACAAGCACCAACTAAAAAAGGATGCTTGTCTGGATGTGGTTATAACAAACAATGTTGACCTTCTGATGAATGTTCAAGTAGGGGAACACTTGAGAAATAGAAAAGCTACAATTTCTGGGGAAAGTGTGTGAAGTGTTCTTGCCTCCACCAGTAGTCTACAACTGGAGTGGGTGGAGTAACTGTTATTATTTATTTATATAGCATATTTAATTGCTTCACAGTTACATTAAAACATACATTTATAAAAACATTAACAGGTGTACAAAAGGCCCTGTCTATGACATCACTTGCTGCTCCAGCCTGGCACAGGTCAGAGTAATTTGGCGGTTGCCATCTTTAAATGGTCGTAGTTTAAAAACTATACATCCTACATCGAAGAGCTTTATATTGTGATAGTATGTCTCTGAAGTATTAAAAATGAAGGCACAGTTGCAGTTTAGAAATTGCCCTTCAAGTTTGACCTGGCTAGAGTGGAGTTTCAATGAATGTCAATGGACGGCGTGAGTTGCAAACAAATAGTCATATTGTGAAAACTATCAGGACTATGGCCATTTTTAGTGGCAGCAGGGATAGCTGAACGTTTTGATATAAGATTTGTGTAGGTGGGCTTGAAAATGAGGGAGTGGTGGCAGTTTAGAAATCATGTCCTGATTATTCAGCTTTTGCCAGCTCCCACTCTAGTTTTGCCATTCATTCCTATGGGACCAATTTTGCCACAAGAACGACGATATTCCGTGAACGATTCGGTGAAACGTTCCACAAAGTAATAGCAGTCTGATCGGGAACAATCTGCACGTTTCGGTATATTTCTGTCTAAACTGTAAAAACTGTGGGAGGAGTTAGGGTGGCAAATTTGGCTATAATAATAATAATAATAATAATATATATGTGAGATAACATTAAGTGGTCTTGCTATGCAAGAACACTTAAATAGTAATCACAAGATAGTGTCCTTTGAAATAAACTCAAAAAAAGCAAATGCACAAGAGGTATATTAAAACATATCATTTTAAACAGACCAATTACAATAAGATAAGGGCAGTTTTACAATATATTGACTGGGATAAACTATTTAGAGAGAAAAAAAACCACTGAGGATAAATGGAATGTCTACAAACAAATATTAGAAAGGTACACTTCTCAGTATGTTCCATTAGGTAATAAATATAAATAAACAAATTGAAACCAATGTGGTTTAGTGGTAAGGTAAACCAATAAGTTAAAAAATAAAAAGGGCACTTAAAGTATTTAAATCGGACAAATCAGAGGCATCCTCTATAAGATATATGGAAGCCAATAATGCATACAAAAAGGCAATTAGATGGGTAAAACTAGAGAACAAGAAAGTGATAGCCAAAGAGAGAAAAAACAACCTCGATTTTTTTTAAGTACACAAATTAAAAAACAAAAAAGAAAGAAAATGAAAGTGTAGGTACACTGAAAACAGAGATGGGTATGTTAATAAACACCAGGAACAAGCAGAAACTTTAAATAACTATATTTTCTCTGTATATATTAAGAATGAAACTATGGCAAAGAAATGCAAATGATTGCTGCAAAATACAGCAGAAAAATGATGATTGTATGACTCAAGACAAGGTGCTGAATCAACTAAAGAAAGTTAATGTAAACAAAGATCTGGGACCTGACGGTATTCACCCATGAGTACCTAAGGAGCTAAGTGTGGAAGAATTCTACAAAGAAGAATGCAGTAGAAGTATAGATCAGGGTACAATCCTAGCTGTCCAGGGAGTGAGCAAGTTATGCAGTGTGTGAAATATCTCAATATTCCACAATCCAGAGTATTAACAGGAAGATATTTTATAAATGATCACTTGTTACAGTATGGTCAATTGGTATGTTCAGTTTTTAATCAATAAAAAAGCTGAATGCCAATAACCCAACCCCCAAATTAACAGAGTATGTTGCTTTCAGATATTAGGAAAGCAAGTAAAGGGGACATGTCATAAATGAGAATTAAAATCAGAATCATGCTTCCTCCATTATCCTAAGAGGGTTTCAACACAGTATCTCTGACTATATGGTTATGTTGACCTAATAGTGGTACACTCTAAAAGTGTGGCATCAGTGTCAAAACAATGCTTTCTTGTTACAGCCTCTGTTTTATCTGGATGCCACTGTAGACATACTGATCAGCGGAGGAAATACTACCAGTGCAGATGGCAGATTCCACTCCATGCAAACTCACCCCTGCAATCAAACACAACAATTACATACAAACACAACTGTGCAGTTAAACTCCAAACTTATATACAAGCACACCCCTTTATTCAAATACAAACACTTCACACAAATAATCCACTGCATTTCAATGGCAGCAGTACATACAAATACACCCCTATATTCACACACAAACACCATACAAATATATGCTTACATTCACACGCACAAACACTGTTCACAAATACAACCTGCAAGGATGGCAAATGGTACATCCCCAACTGGTATAGCATTGTGGAAGTTGTACGACATATGAGAATCTACCTTTTGGTCAATTTCTTGCACCTGGGCCATATCTTCATTAGTACCACTATTGAAATTGATGCCATACGTCAATCTACACTAATTTGCTTTCCTCTTATACTCCTCAATGCTCATGTATTTGTTTGACACATCAGTAGTCTGCATCTATTCAGCGACATCAGTCATGCACTTTTTTGCATCTTAATTGACACAAGGCAATAGAAGTTTTTCTAGGGAAATTCAAGACGACATCACTTAGTTTTCATTGCACTGTCATGGACTCCGTTATCAGAGAGTGATTTTAGATTGTAGTTTATGTTTTCTGTTTTTTACCCAGCTCTGTTATTTAACTACTCTAATCTCCTAGACCTTATCTTTGCTTCTATATCGCTTGTGACTTGACTTGCAGACTGTATTCTATGCCACTGTACATTAAGCCCTGCCACTCTAAGTACCTATAATATGTTTTCTTCCTTTAGTGAAGGGTACTCTTTGCTCTTGATTTGTGTGTTGGGGTATACTGTTGTGACATTGCCCCTATCTAAGTGACATTGCCCCTATCTAAGAGCAGACCATATGCTCCTGTGATTTCCTGTTCTTCTGTTTTGGCGAGAGAGGATATAGTTTATGGTAGGAGAGCATTTTTACCACTATAGAAGGCACATTCCATCTTGAAAATTAGTTGAGATGACCATTCAGTGATCATTTAGATGGAAAAGCAGCTACTACAAGATGTAGCATTATCTATTCGAGGGATGTTACAGGCAAACCATAAAAGCAAGAAGAGACCAAAGGTGGATTTCAGGCCAAGGTACAAATATTTGTGGGGTCATCTGGTAAAGGGCAGTTTTGGAAATCACCACTGGTGCCTGTGTTTTGTGCCTGTGTTAAGAAATTGATACGCAAGACGCCGCAACATTGTATATTACTTTCTGGTTTCACACATTGGGATCATCTGCTTGATAATGGTGTGCTAATTATCAAAGCGTTCAGTTGCATATGTAAGAAATATTGGAGTGTAAATCCAATTGACCTTTGGGCCTTTACTATCAAATATATAAAAACGTGTGGTGTGTAAAGGTTGCAAGGGTCATGCTATCAGGAGATCAGAATGTCAGAGTAATTAACATGTAGGTGTAAACATGCATGTATTTGTTTCCCCAGGCCATTCTGTCTCTAAATCTGAGGAATACTCAACCTATCAAAAAAACAAACAAAAAAAACACCTTAACTAGTCACTTCTTATAGAATGTTCTTGTATTGCTGGGGAGAAGACATCAAAGGGTAGACCTTGTATAAAGTCAGACCAGGTCTTGGAGGAGTTAGCAGGTGATCAGCCCTGGGAAGAAACTGCTGCTCTGACCACATGACATATCATGGCATATGCATAGGATCTTGCTAACAAAAAGCTTCCCATTAATATTCTTTGATATACCATATTGCCCCATTGTATCATATTACCTAATAGGAATTACCTGTCTCCATACCCCAGTTATATTTGCTTTGCTTTAACAGTTAGTAAAATGTACATCAGTTTATAAATAGTTCAAAGTGTGACATATTACTTTATGGACAATGCATGTTGTATTGCATGTATTCAAATGTTCTCACTGTGCATAAAATATATGAAAACTAATTTTAAAATATGCAATGCAATATTTCTCCTTGAACTCCTTTTCAAATAATTTAACATACACATAAATGTGTGACGAAAGCAAAATATGCTAAGAACCAATATATCAAATTCTATGTTGGAACTAATAGTCCAATTTTGGCAGTGATTTGAGCCAGTTTGTATCAAGATAATCCATTAAATGTACACATATGTTAATTATATAACTGTTATGGCTTAATGTGCATAAAGAATACTAATTAGCTGTCAGTTCCGTAACTGCACATTACAGCTAATGGGAAAATAAGCTAGCCAGTGATGAAAAACAGTAAGAATCTTATTTTATCATGAGAGTGTGTGTATATTGCTAGATAAATAGGATTAAACAAAATAAGCTAAATTTTATATAATACTAAATATAATGATTAATAATAAACATGCAAAAAAGCAGCAACTTAATTTGCATCTTATCAGATATCACTTTATCATAAATGACCATAAACTACCGGTAGCTAGTCATTGTAAATTGCAGGTTTTAATAAACATTTTACATTGTCAACCATATGTGAAACTATAACGTTCATTAAGTGGTGCATTGAAGTTATTGCTTCTTATGATAAATGGGAGGATTTAATGGTTCTGTTTCTTTCAAAATAAACATGTTTTAACATTTGCATACCTTGCTATCTACTTTTAGGTTCTCCACACTTCTACAGAAAATTTAAATTTACAAATAGCTATGGTATACATTGACACTTTTCAATGTGTCCCAATGTTGGAGTGTACAATACACTAACATTAAGTACATTATTAATGTGGAAGTGAGGGGCCTAGCCTGGCACAGTGACTCTCCTAGGCTTTTACTAAAATACAAGGGAACAACACATGAACTCCTGGTAGATGAAGCACCAAAAGCTGAAGAAGACTAGCTGTATGACTGGCGGCGGCCATCAGGGACAGGGTTGGCAAGTAAACATCATCGTGCCCTCCACCCAGATGGTGACAGAGCCGCTTTAAATTCAGAGTACTAGCAGCGAGGACTGAAGAAATGTACGTGCTATCATTATACTTCATCTGCAAGTTAAGTCACATTCGATGGGATTGAGTGCAGTGTGTGTGTGTGTGAATGCAGTGTGTGTGTATGAGTGCAGTGTGTGCAGTGTATGTATGAGTGCAGTGTATGTATGAGTGCAGTGTGTGTATAAATGCAGTGTGTGTATAAATGCAGTGAATACAAGCTGAATCAATAACCAAAGAATCACAAGTAACTCAATAACACACTCATAGGTACACAGAAACCACAGCAGAGCGTAGTGAGCGAGTAGTATGTTTATACAGATATCCAAAGATAAGATAAGATTACCATATTTACGGTAGGCAGTACCTCCTCAAAGAGCCTAGATATAAAACACAGCAAGTATAAACAAGTAAACTGAGTCATTAATATGGAAGGGGAAGGGACAAAGAGGCAATTAGGGATGTACAGCCCTTGTAGAATGTGAGAAGTAGGGGAGATAGGTGAGTGCACAATCATTTTTTGATAGGTAATAGTAAGAACTGTCACCTGACAACTACAGATAGCAGAAGCTGCTATGAAAACTGGAAAGGAATAGTGAGAATGGGGAGAAGGAAAGGGGAAGGGAAATAACTATTCACAAGGAATACATAAGTAAACCAAGACATAAAGAAAGGTATCAGGTATTCAAAGGGGGATGTAAAAGGGAAGAAGATGAAAAAAAAATTGAAAAGAGGAAGAGCCTGTAACAGAAGTACTTAAGGGTCAAAGCCAGTTAAGGAAGAGTAAAATTATACTCTTGTTATGGTTGTAACTCCCATATGGTTCTAACTCTAACATGATCTAATTTTCACCATTATCTCAATTTTCTGAAGAATCAAAATAAGCCCAGCAATTTTACCATCCTCCAAAAGGACAGCAATAGCCCTTCATGAGGTTAAGCATACCCTCAAAGACAGCTTATTCTCTGTTCTTGTGAAAGAGTCAATAGGCTTTCATAACACAAAGACCCAAGGATCTACTAGTGAGAAAATTTGCAACCATAATGGTTTCAGCTTTGGGTGTCCCCATCAGCAGTGCAAAAAGGTTGAAAAAAGGGCTGAATATACCAAAATAAGTCAATGTTAGAAAGCTGTATTGTCTGACCCTAATGCAAAAAACGACAGATGTCCCTATCTTCAAATTTAGAAAAATGTTGAGGTGTCATACACATTGAAACAGTTTATTTCTCAGAGAGGAAGTTGAAGGGAAGATGAAAGAAGAAAATCAAATTTGAGTTTTAAACTATCCCATAATGATATGGAATCAAGGATAGCTGGAGCAGTACAAGGCAAAAAAGATGTATGTTCATTGGGAACTCATGTAGAAAATAAATGAATTTTGACCCTGCGGTTAATGCCAGTTTTAAATTTGAGATAATTGCACAGCCTGAAAGTATAGAATGGAATGTGGAAGAACTAGACCTCCACATCTAGTGAGGATGTAAAGAGTAATTCATTGGATCCATGGCCTCCTACAGGTCCAGGTAAATCTATCTATGTGAGCTTGGAGAGTTAGAAAATCTGCTTTACCAATGGAAATAGGAGGAGTCTGAAATAAATAAAGTAATCTGGGTAACATGTTCATTTTTGTTTTTATAATTCTTTATTTTTGTTGTCAGTAGACGAACATTATATCGGTAACCATGACATTGCGTAGTGACAAGAGAAGTATTCAATATTTCAACATAAACATGTTTAGCAATCTGCACATATTTTAGTTTTAAGGACAGGTATATAACAACATGATATCTAACAAAGTGATTTCCCCAGGTTGCTCCAAGCTGGCTGTATAACATGGTGGAAAAGGAGGCAGAAGTAAGGACTAGTGACATAGGTATTGACATAGGCATTCTCCGCTTATTCAGTGTTGAGAGGGTAAATTGAATGGCCAAATGCTCTCTCCAGTTCAGTCCGAAATGTCATATCACCCCACTCCAACCTGGGGCATAGCAGAGTCCTGCAACATATAGAGAAACACCAGGCCTCCATGCCTCCGTGTATACCAGCAGGCTGAACCATACCTCATGAGCAGGACTTCCACAAGGGCCCCTGACAGGTTGAGAGTCCCAGTGCCAGGAGAGGAAGAGGAAGACAGAGAAGAAAGGGAAATACAAAGACAGATAGAAGAGGGAGAGAGGAGGAAAGGGAAGATGCATTCAACAATATAAAAATATGGTCAGCCTGTGGAATCTGGTAAGTGCATTGGCATCCATTGTATAGAATATGTGAGTCGTATGTGGAGGACTAGGGAGGGAAAAAAAGGATGGGTTGGTAAAAAGTTCAACTTTGTACAGCATACATCAAAGAATGCAAAGCAGAAATCCAAAAAAACTTGCTGAATTCAAAGAGGAAAATGAGTGGTCATTAATCAAAGCACTTTAGTTAAAATTGTTAATCTCAACCGGATAGTTTGCTGTCTCTCGGGTGCTTGGGTCCAGCATGTTGCTGACAGAGTGGATGGATCATTGGGGGGTGCTGAGAATGATCCAGCTGTCATGGTAGTAGCCATATTTTACCAATGACAAAAGTCAGAGGAAAATGGAAGGTCCTAAAGAATTAGTTCAGGGAATTCAGAAGTAAGCTGAAGAGAAAGATTGGGTACACTCTTTATAGCCGTGGTGGATTTCACCTAAACGGTAGAGCGTCTGCTATGCTGGGATACAGGATGGCTAGAAAACTAGAGGAGATTTTAAACTAGGGCTAGAGGGGGAGGGACACAGAAATCTACATAATGGACATGTTACAGAAAGGAGATGGGCTTTAACTCAGCACAAGGGGGGTGGAGATTTGGGAAGGGGCAAGATCAGAACAGAGGATGGATGTAATAATAAAAATTCACATATTAGAGGTATTAGAGGTTCTTAAAATGTTTTACTTTATGCTTACTAATGCAAAGAGCTTAAATAACAAACTGGGGCAACTAGAGGCAATAGCATACACCAATCAATATGATATAATAGACATAATGGAAACATGGTGGGATAAGACATAACTTAAATGGTTATACAATATTTAGGAAGGATTGAAAAAAACATGAAGGGTGGTGGAGTATGTTTCAATGTCAGCCATGCATTAAAACCACATTTTAAGGAAGTAGAATGTGATGAAATGTTGAAGCTGTATGGGTAGATATCTGCTTGGGGCAGAAGAAGGGAATCAATTATTAGTTGGGATATGTTATAAACCACCTAGTGTTAATATTGATGAGGAAAAAAAGCTATTAGATCAAATTGGGAAAGCTGCACATATGGGTAATTATTGGAGATTTTAATTACCTAGCCATAAATTGGGATACAGTGACTAGTAGTTCAGCAAAAGGAATCAGGTTTTTGAACATTTTAGATTACATCTTCATGTCACAACTGGTACAAGCACCAACTAAAAAAGGATGCTTGTCTGGATGTGGTTATAACAAACAATGTTGACCTTCTGATGAATGTTCAAGTAGGGGAACACTTGAGAAATAGAAAAGCTACAATTTCTGGGGAAAGTGTGTGAAGTGTTCTTGCCTCCACCAGTAGTCTACAACTGGAGTGGGTGGAGTAACTGTTATTATTTATTTATATAGCATATTTAATTGCTTCACAGTTACATTAAAACATACATTTATAAAAACATTAACAGGTGTACAAAAGGCCCTGTCTATGACATCACTTGCTGCTCCAGCCTGGCACAGGTCAGAGTAATTTGGCGGTTGCCATCTTTAAATGGTCGTAGTTTAAAAACTATACATCCTACATCGAAGAGCTTTATATTGTGATAGTATGTCTCTGAAGTATTAAAAATGAAGGCACAGTTGCAGTTTAGAAATTGCCCTTCAAGTTTGACCTGGCTAGAGTGGAGTTTCAATGAATGTCAATGGACGGCGTGAGTTGCAAACAAATAGTCATATTGTGAAAACTATCAGGACTATGGCCATTTTTAGTGGCAGCAGGGATAGCTGAACGTTTTGATATAAGATTTGTGTAGGTGGGCTTGAAAATGAGGGAGTGGTGGCAGTTTAGAAATCATGTCCTGATTATTCAGCTTTTGCCAGCTCCCACTCTAGTTTTGCCATTCATTCCTATGGGACCAATTTTGCCACAAGAACGACGATATTCCGTGAACGATTCGGTGAAACGTTCCACAAAGTAATAGCAGTCTGATCGGGAACAATCTGCACGTTTCGGTATATTTCTGTCTAAACTGTAAAAACTGTGGGAGGAGTTAGGGTGGCAAATTTGGCTATAATAATAATAATAATAATAATATATATGTGAGATAACATTAAGTGGTCTTGCTATGCAAGAACACTTAAATAGTAATCACAAGATAGTGTCCTTTGAAATAAACTCAAAAAAAGCAAATGCACAAGAGGTATATTAAAACATATCATTTTAAACAGACCAATTACAATAAGATAAGGGCAGTTTTACAATATATTGACTGGGATAAACTATTTAGAGAGAAAAAAAACCACTGAGGATAAATGGAATGTCTACAAACAAATATTAGAAAGGTACACTTCTCAGTATGTTCCATTAGGTAATAAATATAAAATAAACAAATTGAAACCAATGTGGTTTAGTGGTAAGGTAAACCAATAAGTTAAAAAATAAAAAGGGCACTTAAAGTATTTAAATCGGACAAATCAGAGGCATCCTCTATAAGATATATGGAAGCCAATAATGCATACAAAAAGGCAATTAGATGGGTAAAACTAGAGAACAAGAAAGTGATAGCCAAAGAGAGAAAAAACAACCTCGATTTTTTTTAAGTACACAAATTAAAAAACAAAAAAGAAAGAAAATGAAAGTGTAGGTACACTGAAAACAGAGATGGGTATGTTAATAAACACCAGGAACAAGCAGAAACTTTAAATAACTATATTTTCTCTGTATATATTAAGAATGAAACTATGGCAAAGAAATGCAAATGATTGCTGCAAAATACAGCAGAAAAATGATGATTGTATGACTCAAGACAAGGTGCTGAATCAACTAAAGAAAGTTAATGTAAACAAAGATCTGGGACCTGACGGTATTCACCCATGAGTACCTAAGGAGCTAAGTGTGGAAGAATTCTACAAAGAAGAATGCAGTAGAAGTATAGATCAGGGTACAATCCTAACTGTCCAGGGAGTGAGCAAGTTATGCAGTGTGTGAAATATCTCAATATTCCACAATCCAGAGTATTAACAGGAAGATATTTTATAAATGATCACTTGTTACAGTATGGTCAATTGGTATGTTCAGTTTTTAATCAATAAAAAAGCTGAATGCCAATAACCCAACCCCCAAATTAACAGAGTATGTTGCTTTCAGATATTAGGAAAGCAAGTAAAGGGGACATGTCATAAATGAGAATTAAAATCAGAATCATGCTTCCTCCATTATCCTAAGAGGGTTTCAACACAGTATCTCTGACTATATGGTTATGTTGACCTAATAGTGGTACACTCTAAAAGTGTGGCATCAGTGTCAAAACAATGCTTTCTTGTTACAGCCTCTGTTTTATCTGGATGCCACTGTAGACATACTGATCAGCGGAGGAAATACTACCAGTGCAGATGGCAGATTCCACTCCATGCAAACTCACCCCTGCAATCAAACACAACAATTACATACAAACACAACTGTGCAGTTAAACTCCAAACTTATATACAAGCACACCCCTTTATTCAAATACAAACACTTCACACAAATAATCCACTGCATTTCAATGGCAGCAGTACATACAAATACACCCCTATATTCACACACAAACACCATACAAATATATGCTTACATTCACACGCACAAACACTGTTCACAAATACAACCTGCAAGGATGGCAAATGGTACATCCCCAACTGGTATAGCATTGTGGAAGTTGTACGACATATGAGAATCTACCTTTTGGTCAATTTCTTGCACCTGGGCCATATCTTCATTAGTACCACTATTGAAATTGATGCCATACGTCAATCTACACTAATTTGCTTTCCTCTTATACTCCTCAATGCTCATGTATTTGTTTGACACATCAGTAGTCTGCATCTATTCAGCGACATCAGTCATGCACTTTTTTGCATCTTAATTGACACAAGGCAATAGAAGTTTTTCTAGGGAAATTCAAGACGACATCACTTAGTTTTCATTGCACTGTCATGGACTCCGTTATCAGAGAGTGATTTTAGATTGTAGTTTATGTTTTCTGTTTTTTACCCAGCTCTGTTATTTAACTACTCTAATCTCCTAGACCTTATCTTTGCTTCTATATCGCTTGTGACTTGACTTGCAGACTGTATTCTATGCCACTGTACATTAAGCCCTGCCACTCTAAGTACCTATAATATGTTTTCTTCCTTTAGTGAAGGGTACTCTTTGCTCTTGATTTGTGTGTTGGGGTATACTGTTGTGACATTGCCCCTATCTAAGTGACATTGCCCCTATCTAAGAGCAGACCATATGCTCCTGTGATTTCCTGTTCTTCTGTTTTGGCGAGAGAGGATATAGTTTATGGTAGGAGAGCATTTTTACCACTATAGAAGGCACATTCCATCTTGAAAATTAGTTGAGATGACCATTCAGTGATCATTTAGATGGAAAAGCAGCTACTACAAGATGTAGCATTATCTATTCGAGGGATGTTACAGGCAAACCATAAAAGCAAGAAGAGACCAAAGGTGGATTTCAGGCCAAGGTACAAATATTTGTGGGGTCATCTGGTAAAGGGCAGTTTTGGAAATCACCACTGGTGCCTGTGTTTTGTGCCTGTGTTAAGAAATTGATACGCAAGACGCCGCAACATTGTATATTACTTTCTGGTTTCACACATTGGGATCATCTGCTTGATAATGGTGTGCTAATTATCAAAGCGTTCAGTTGCATATGTAAGAAATATTGGAGTGTAAATCCAATTGACCTTTGGGCCTTTACTATCAAATATATAAAAACGTGTGGTGTGTAAAGGTTGCAAGGGTCATGCTATCAGGAGATCAGAATGTCAGAGTAATTAACATGTAGGTGTAAACATGCATGTATTTGTTTCCCCAGGCCATTCTGTCTCTAAATCTGAGGAATACTCAACCTATCAAAAAAACAAACAAAAAAAACACCTTAACTAGTCACTTCTTATAGAATGTTCTTGTATTGCTGGGGAGAAGACATCAAAGGGTAGACCTTGTATAAAGTCAGACCAGGTCTTGGAGGAGTTAGCAGGTGATCAGCCCTGGGAAGAAACTGCTGCTCTGACCATATGAGTGTGGAGATGGCTGTGTACCAGCATGGGGGGCAATGGGAACCAAGCCATATATACATAAGTATAAATAATAAAAAATAATTTTGCCTATGTATTAATACAGTTTTTCATGGTTTTACTTGACACTTCTGTGTGTTTTATTTGTCCACATTCCCTAAACAAAATACCTTGTAAGAGGGTCAATATTTCTTACACATGGTGTTCTTAACATACAAAAAACTGCACCTGACCTCATCCTTTACTCAGCTTACATTAAAATAGAATGAGAATACATTAAGATAAAACACCTAAATCAAATTAGTTTAGGTTATGCTGCACAGGTATCAACACTGAAAGGGTGACTCCAAGCACCATGGCTTCAATGATTTAAAGTGGTTATGGTCCCTGGAATGTATAATAGGGTTCACAATAAATCGCTACACATACGTAGTTTAACCCCTCTGCTGCGGGAGTTGTAGCTCCAACTCTGGTAGTGTTATTGGAGCGTCACTAGCCAGCTCAGAATAAGAGTTCCGAGCAGGTTAATATCAATGTTGTGCTTATTGGATGTTAGATAGCATGAAGAACCATAAATGCCGCCCAATGTCCTCCCCTCTGCTTGCGCTTGTCCTACATCCTCCACTCGGCAGCTCGACTGAGGAGAAAACTTTGCCTCAGTGCTGAAATATAAGTATTCATTAGCTTTATTTAAAAAAAATAAAAAATATCTACTTTACTTAAATCACATTTTTTTGGTTGGAGTAACTCTTTAAGGGCACCAGCACTTCACTTGCCATTCTAAGGATGGTAGTGACTCCCATCAGTAAGGTATGTTCTTGTAGAACATTTCCATGCATTTTAGTAGTACACAAAAGCAGCGATTTATCTAGGTTTTGTCCAAGCTGTTATTATTGTCAAATTGTACTACTTACTGTTGTAGTACTGTATACATAATTAAAAAAATAAATACATTTCAGTATAATGGAGGCTGAGTTAATCACAGAATTGGATTAACCATAGGACCACCTTAGTAGGTTGTCTAGGACCCAGGGCTGTGACAGAGAACCCAGAACCATGAATTTGCTTGTCTCCATTTTCCATTCATATGTAAAGAGTGGAGGAGGGAGGGGCTAAAAAGATAACATGCCTAGGGCCTACCCCTAAATGTGAACATGCATGCATTTAATTATTTAAAAACAGGATATAGGTAGCGCTCAAGAATCAAAAAGTGCTCTAATTCACTCAAGTATATTGTCACTGAATATACTTAGAGAAAAAGATACAGTGTAAAGCTGAAAAAAAGGTGGTGATGAGCACACAAAACAAAAGGAAATTGTTACCTCATAAAAAATATTTCCTATACAGAGATAAAAATAAAGCACAACATATTGTAATCTGTATATATATTCTGTGAGTATGTGTCAGAATTCAGAACGCTCACAATTTTCTCAGCCCATTAAAGTTGGCTCTAGACTTATAGAGCATGTATGTCTCCTGATGGACACAAGGTAGCTTCCTCCAATGGTTGAGTCCCACAAAGTGAGTCTTTGTGCATAGTAATTTGTCTCATATTGTCCAAAAAGTAGTTGATGCAAAAAGGTCTTAGAGTATTTTAAGCCCGAATCCGCAGGCGCCGTTTTAAAGGAGGTAGGCAATCCACAATATCATATTAAAGAAAGGGGAAAAAGAAAGAGTTATAACATTTGGAAGGAGCTAAAAAGCACAATAAATCGTAAAATTTAAAAGGGAGCACATATCCAGAAAATAATTATTTTAAAAGAATATATTTAAAACATAAAAACCCAAGATAGAAATAAAAAGGAGTAAAAGATGCATAATTGTCAGGGTGGTGGTCCGGTGCCCGGGATCCAGACACTGTCCAGGCGGCGGTACGAGGACCGGGACCCAGTATGCCTGATGTTCAGAGTAGGAGTCACAGTGTGGAAGTGGATTAGCAGGGTCTGGTGCAGGGTAACCACACGCCCCCTGGTGTTGAGCACCAGCGTTTGTGCGGCCACATACCAAGACCCTGAATCAGCGTATGCGGATCCCAGGAACTAGGAGCAGGAATTAAGCAGACCTCCCAGAGCTGAATATGGAGGTACTGCAGCAGAAATGTATCCAGTACAGAAACAAGGCAAGACTAGGAAAGGCACCAAACATGAAAAACAAGACAGAACTAATAGAAGGATAGGAAGCTAAACCCAGAACATGTACACAAGACATGAGGGAAACATGAACATAACATGGGCAGGACAGGACTGTACTTGGACTGGGAATACAAAATAAAACAAGACAAGATATGATAGGCAAAACAAGAGGAGAAGTACTATATATGATACTACATATGGAAATCATGGGCATTTAGTCACATTATATGATCATACATTGCATAAGCCTGCCAACAACACCAATGTACCCCATATCTGGCAGGTCCTACTCTGCCTAATGTAAGCTAAACCAACCAAAGAAAACACACATAGTACTTACCTGCAAGAAAGGCCAGAAGACTTGAGCAGCTGTCTGCAGGAACACTGAAACAAAAGGAATGATGGAAAACACATGGGTGTGGCAACATAAAACAAACATTTAAATGAATCCAAGAGACTGGGAAATCTGGGATGGAATATAGGAATGAACCCAGAACCCCAGCATAAAGAAAACCAGACATAGAATAGAAAACCAAAAAACCAAGGAAAACAAAACAAGAATTGTAAAAAGAGTACTGGATACCAGAAGCCATAGCCAGAATGATCCGCAGCTATGAACAGGATGTGACATAACTCCTCTCCTAAGGAGCGACCTCCGGACGCTCCCAACAGCTCCCAGGCAGAGACCAGGAATGGCGAGCGGATCCTGCAAACAAAGTCCTCTTGACTTCCACCGGATCCCCTACCGGAGAGGCCTCCTGCATAGGAACCACCAGCAACGAATGAAGATCACCGCCAGAACAGGAGCACTGCCACAAAACCGGAATCAGAACCGGAACCACGAACCAAGCATCACAAGATGACACCTGCAGAGACCACCGAACTGCTTAGCAGATCGACCCCCTCCATGACAGGAATCAGACAGACTGAACAGGAATGAGGAAGTCATCTCCAGCAGACTGGTCCAGATACAGGAACTCTTGTATGCTGCATAATCCAGGCAGGACAGGGCAGATCAAGAAAGCAAACAAACAGGTGTGGCAACATAAAACAAACATTTAAATGAATCCCAGAGACTGGGAAATCCAGGGACGGAATATAGGAATGAACCCAGAATCCCAGCATAAAGAAAACCAGACATAGAATAGAAAACCAAAAAAAAACAAGGAAAACAAAACAAAAATTGTAAAAAGAGTACTGGATACCAGAAGCCATAGCCAGAATGCTAGGCAGCTAGGAACAGGATGTGACAATAATAGACTTAAAAGAGGGGTGAAAAAAGGGGAGAATAAATGTTCTATAAAATAGGGTTGATTTCAAAATCAATATTTAATCCCTTAGGAGCTAAAGTACATAGCTCAAAGATCCATTTTGACTCCTGAATACTTAACTTCTTAACAATATCCCGTCCTCTCCACTGCATATTAACTTTGTTAATTGTACAGAATTCTAGATGTTTTTCTAAGAAATGTCTAGATACACTGTGATTTAAAAAGCCTTTTTTCATATTTCTAACATGTTCACTCATTCTTACTTTTATTGTTCTGGATGTATTACCTATATACTGTAGTCCACAAGTGCACTACAGTAAATAGATAAAGTTGTGGGAGTGACATGTGATAAGGGATTTAATTTTAGATTCTTTTTTGGTAATAGCAGAATGAAAATTAAAAACATTATTGTTTGATATTTTCGTATTTCCACATGCATTACCCGTCCCGCAATGAAAGAAGCCCTTATGCTCCTGCGACCAATCTCTTAAAAAATTCCTAGGAACATCATCTTTTACAAACCTTTTTATTAGAATTTGTTTAAAATTTTTTGCACCTATAAAAATAAATCTTGGTTTTTGACCATATATATATAAAATAAATGGAATTTGTTCATTTTTCTTCTTTGTTATGTCATTCTTTTTATATTGGAGCAGGGGGGAATCTATATAAATTGGCAACGGTGTTTATATTGTTTTGTAGGTCTTGGCTATTATATTCTTTATGTTCAAATTGTTTTGGTACAGTTTGGTACGAATCCTCAGGAACTGCCCCTTAGGTATATTCGATAACTAGGGGCGGTGATGACAACTATCTAGTTCAATATAACTGTTGACATTAACCTGTTTGAAAAAAGTGTGAGTAATAAGTGCATTGTTGGAGATATAAATATTTAAATCTAAAAAAATCAATGCTCGAATTGCTGACATTTTTGGTGAGAAGAATATCCCTATCATTAGTGTTAAGATAGTTAAAGAAAACGTTAAAAGACTTGCTGGATCCCTTACAAATAATGAAGATGTCATCTATATATTTTTTATATAGGACCAAGTTTGCGCAAAATTCATGTCCCTGATGGATGAAATGTTTTTCCCAATATGCCATAAAAAGGTTGGCATAACTTGGCGCAAACTTTGTCCCAATTGCAATGCCTTTTATTTGCAAAAAGAAATCATCTTCAAACCAAAAATAGTTATGATTAAAAACCATTTTGATTCCCTTATATTGATTGGATAAATCTAGATAAAACTCTACAGCCTCACAGCCTTCTTCTTGTTCTATAATCGTACAGAGGCTGGCAACGTCACACGTTATTAAAAGATATTCTTCATTCCATTCAAAATTATTTAAAATATTTAAAAGACACATATAGTCTTGTAAAAAATGATGGGACATTCTTAACTAAGGGCTCAAGGTGGAAATCAATATATTGGACAGCGAAGATAAAACCGAATTAATCCTGGACACTATTGGTCTACCGAGGGGATTATTTGGTTCCTTCTGCACCGTAGGCAAAACATAAATTACTGGAATCTTGGGGTGTTCTTCATATAAAAAGCAAAACTCATTTTGAATGAGAATATTATTTTCTAAGCCCTTTTCTAAAAAGTTTTTAAAATTTCCTTTAAAGTCATTAGTGGGGTCTTTTTTAAGTTTTCTATATGTAGTTTCATCTTCAAGTTGTCTTTTTATTTCTTGTAAATATGTGTCCTTATCTAAAATAATGACCCCTCTCCCCTTATCTGCTGGTTTGATAATAATTGAGGGGTCTTTCTTCAATGAGTCTATAGTTTTTCTTTCTTTAATAGATACATTCTGCACAAATTTTGAAAGAAGTTTTATGTTGTGAAGATCCTCTAATCAAGCCTGTTCAAAGACTTGAACAGGCTTATAATGTTATCTGATTTAAAAAAAGAAGGATACAAGTTGGATTTTTTTTTGCTTTCCTATGGGGAAAATCTGACGCTGGAGGTCCGTGAGGAAATCCAGCATCAGATAACTGACCAAAGGTCGGTTTGGATTCTGTAAGCTTGGAGGAAGCTACCTTGTGTCCGTATGCTCTATAGGTCCAGAGCCAACTTTAATGGGCTCAGAAAATTGTGAGTGTTCTGAATTCTTACGCCTACTCACAGAATATGTGCTTTATTTTTTTCTCTGTATCGGAAATATTTATATTATTTAAAAGCAAGAGGAATGTATGTATGTATGTATGAGGTAACACTTTCCTTTTATTGTGTGCATGCATTTAATGATGTTTTTTTTCAATTGGGATCCATTTAAAAACAGCTTGCAAAACATGCATTTCTCTTGCCTGCTGCCCTCACCTTCTAACGCCTCCACTTTCTGTGGCTGTCCAATCACAATGATTTTGCAAGGCAAGAGATCTGACCAACTGCTGCCTCTTAAATTTGCTTCACTGAGCTAACCAAATCTGCTTGAAAGCCAAGGGGAGGTTACCAGGTCAATTTATAAAAGTGCCAATTTCTATTTAAATCAGCATTTTTTTGCTAAAAAGAAAAAGAGGACACACTCTTCACACATAAAGATTCTCAGCAAGCACTTTAAGAGTCTGGAGTGTCCTTTAAATACAAGGCTTAGGGGTCCCAATACGGCCCACACTGTCACATGTGAGTCAAAAAAGCTGGAATGCTTTTGGGCCATTACTGCAGTACTGTTATTTTATATATCAGAAAATATTACAAACTGACAAGAGAAATGCATTTTTTGGCTAAATTGCTAAAATGTGCAATAATCTCGTGCTACGGCAGTTTCCAGTTTAGCATTATTCACCTAAAATTTTGAATTCTCTACTCTCTAGGGCTACTACAAAAAATGTTTGTGAAAATAAACAAATTCCAGAAGTTCGATTGCTTACATAAAAACAGGAATGTCCAAATTTGATTAAAAAAACTAGTTTAAGTTAGAACCAAAATAATATAACCAAAAGTATAGTATTAAACACCAATAAAACACCAATATTATACTTTCGGTTTTAAAAAAAGCCTATGTGAAGGTGAAACACATTAGTACTTTATTGGTGTTTTTCAACTATACTTTTGTTTTATTATTTTAGTTATAAAAAATAGTTTTTCGTCGTATTTGTACCTGGAGGATTCATGCTTCAGTTTCCTAGGTTAGGAAGATACCACCTAAACTACAGGGAGTGCAGAATTATTAGGCAAATTAGTATTTTGACCACATCATCCTCTTTATGCATGTTGTCTTACTCGTAGCTGTATAGGCTCGAAAGCCTACTACCAATTATGCATATTAGGTGATGTGCATCTCTGTAATGAGAAGGGGTGTGGTCTAATGACATCAACACCCTATATCAGGTGTGCATAATTATTAGGCAACTTCCTTTCCTTTGGCCAAATGGGTCAAAAGAAGGACTTGACAGGCTCAGAAAAGTAAAAAATAGTGAGATATCTTGCAGAGGGATGCAGCACTCTTAAAATTGCAAAGCTTCTGAAGCGTGATCATCGAACAATCAAGTGTTTCATTCAAAATAGTCAACAGGGTCGCAAGAAGCGTGTGGAGAAACCAAGGCGCAAAATAACTGCCCATGAACTGAGAAAAGTCAAGCGTGCAGCTGCCAAGATGCCACTTGCCACCAGTTTGGCCATATTTCAGAGCTGCAACATCACTGGAGTGCCCAAAAGCACAAGGTGTGCAATACTCAGAGACATGGCCAAGGTAAGAAAGGCTGAAAGACGACCACCACTGAACAAGACACACAAGCTGAAACGTCAAGACTGGGCCAAGAAATATCTCAAGACTGATTTTTCTAAGGTTTTATGGACTGATGAAATGAGAGTGAGTCTTGATGGGCCAGATGGATGGGCCCGTGGCTGGATTGGTAAAGGGCAGAGAGCTCCAGTCCGACTCAGACGCCAGCAAGGTGGAGGTGGAGTACTGGTTTGGGCTGGTATCATCAAAGATGAGCTTGTGGGGCCTTTTCGGGTTGAGGATGGAGTCAAGCTCAACTCCCAGTCCTACTGCCAGTTTCTGGAAGACACCTTCTTCAAGCAGTGGTACAGGAAGAAGTCTGCATCCTTCAAGAAAAACATGATTTTCATGCAGGACAATGCTCCATCACACGCGTCCAAGTACTCCACAGCGTGGCTGGCAAGAAAGGGTATAAAAGAAGAAAATCTAATGACATGGCCTCCTTGTTCACCTGATCTGAACCCCATTGAGAACCTGTGGTCCATCATCAAATGTGAGATTTACAAGGATGGAAAACAGTACACCTCTCTGAACAGTGTCTGGGAGGCTGTGGTTGCTTCTGCACGCAATGTTGATGGTGAACAGATCAAAACACTGACAGAATCCATGGATGGCAGGCTTTTGAGTGTCCTTGCAAAGAAAGGTGGCTATATTGGTCACTGATTTGTTTTTGTTTTGTTTTTGAATGTCAGAAATGTATTTGTGAATGTTGAGATGTTGTATTGGTTTCACTGGTAAAAATAAATAATTGAAATGGGTATATATTTGTTTTTTGTTAAGTTGCCTAATAATTATGCACAGTAATAGTCACCTGCACACACAGATATCCCCCTAAAATAGCTAAAACTAAAAACAAACTAAAAACTACTTCCAAAAATATTCAGCTTTGATATTAATGAGTTTTTTGGGTTCATTGAGAACATGGTTGTTGTTCAATAATAAAATTAATCCTCAAAAATACAACTTGCCTAATAATTCTGCACTCCCTGTATATAGGATTGAGCATAATATTACCGTGCTCTCCGTTTGTGAGTATACCTCCTTTTATTATTGTTTTAGCTGTACAAGGAGCTATCTTCTCTTTTTATTTACATTTTACACGCTGGTGAATTCTCACTGTGATAAAACGGCAAAGAGACCACCTTTCCACACATGATTAAGACCGAGACCAATATCCGCATATCCACAGATAGGGATTGTACCATCCAAGCACATATTATGGAGCTGATTTCAAGCTCCAGAAGATTATAAGTGCATTTAATTTATTTTATTTATAATCACCAGCATCAAGAATACCACACCATATTCTGTTTTACTTGCAATTATGGTGTTTAAAAATGATAAATTATGTATTTTAAGCACATATATTTTAATGTATTATGCACTTAATGTATAAACATAGGTGGTAAATCCACTCTGTAGTCTTCCTTTAATGTGTTTTTATTTCTTTTTTAATTTTTTATTTGTTTAGCTCTCTTTTTGTATTCTATAATATAGAGATTTTTTTTCAATAGGGTATCACATTAGTGTTAGTGCCTTCAACTGCACTGTCAGGTAGAAATATTACAGTTTAGTTTTTCAGTGTAAATCAATATTCTTTCTTTGTTAAAGGTTTATCAATGCAGGGCAGATGGAGACAATTATATGCGTGTCAATATATTTCCCTTTCGTCTAGTGCAATAATGATGATGCAAAAAAAGTGGTGATAATGTGTCTCTATTATTGAAGAATTTTTATTATTTTCTTTTACAAACATTTGTGCTGTGCTGTTATGACTATATGCCACATTTTGTTCCAAAGCTTATTGATTCATGTTATTCTTTTCTAGAGCTTTGAACAATGTGTAAACATACCTACACAGGGGGATACAATAACACAATGTTGGGTTTGCATGTTGCCTAAAGCACACAGAAATCCAATACCTGGCCAAATTGACCTTCTTCAGGTAAGTAGTTGAAGCAAACACAATAGTTACTGATATAGTTCTAATTTTTACATTGACTGTAAATCTTGTGGATCCAGACACAGTGGGTGTCTCAAGCTGTCTAATTTAAATAAACCTCCGGCAGTTGAGTCAGAGCAGAATAACCAGTAGAAACAAGAGGAATCCCTGCACGCTTTCCCTGATTCTTCTACAGCCTGATGAACATATTTGAAGCAACACTACAATCACCATAACCATTTCATCATGCTGTCGTTATTATGGTGCCAGGAGTGCCATGGTGCCCTCTTACGGTAAGTAGTAATACTGTTTGCAAACAGGTTGACTACTTACCTGGTGTCTGCCTTGAAATGGTCACCTTCTCCTGTGCAGCCCAAAAGCAGCAACACTTGGATAGGGAGGTACTCATTGGCTGAGATTGGTTTGCTGATTAACTCAGCCAATGAGCCAGTGAGAAAGGGGAGCTTGCGGGCTCCAATGGAAGAGGTAACTGATATCCATCAGATTCCAGGTAAGGTTTAAAAATCTTTGCAAATGGTTTGACTACCTATCCAGAGAGGGCACTAGAGCACTCCTTACACCATAACTACTACAGTGTGCTGCAATGGTGATGGGGCTTGGAGTGTTCATTTAAGTAGGGATGGCTAGTTATTACAGCTACATTGTTTCTCCGCAGATCTTCTACTGACATTAGGAGTCATTGAAGAACGATCCAGTTCCTATAATTTTCTGTTAAGGCTGACTACAGAAATTCTACCCTTCAAAGTCTAGATTAGGGGCTAAAGATCACTAATAGGACCACTAAAGACACCCAGGTCAATTCATATCTTTAAAGTAGTCTGGTTGCAGTTGTATTGTAGTTTTAACCCTGCAATATAAAACATTGCTGTTTTGTGGGGGCACTACCTCTGCACTGACCGACTCGACCACGTGACGTACATTGTCCATGAGAATATCAAACCTTATCAAATGCAGCTCATATGGAAGCATTGGACTCAGTGCTTCGCTATAAGAAGCATTTGCACGAGTGCAGCACTTGTCACACATGCACATCTTGTCCCCAATGGTCCTCTATGAAAAAAAACGGATTGGACCATCATTGAGCAGGTGGCAGCTAAAAAAAAAAAGAAAAGTTAAACACTTTTTTCTCTTTCTCTGTGTCTCTTTTTTACAGTTGAAAAGGGGTCCTTTAATCTAAATATACACTAGGACACTATAGTGTTTGTATTCCTAATGCTATACTGTTCCTTTAACATGCTGCAACAACATTCACCCTATTAGGAATAAGTCCTATTTCTTGGCTGCGTAACATTTATTTTATTAATTTGTTATTTATTAGAGAAATTAATATAAATGATATACTATATCACAGGTGATTATAATCTAACTGAGTGTAATAGAATGATTATTGTGTTCATGCATTGCTTTTACTGTAAATGCAATATGATTCAACCATATATTGTCTGTGTATTAGCATTTGTCAGTTGGTATTTTATTATCTCAGTGTGATGTATTTCTTCAATGCACATACTTAAATCAATGGGTGGATGTGTGATAGAGGTTAAAGGATGCCACCAACCCCCTCCCCCCCCCCCCCCCCCCAGGGACAATATGACCTTATAGGGTTACGCTGCTGTATTAAACACTCAGAACCAAGGCGGATGTGTAGGAATGCTAAGAATGCCTACAAGTAGCTAATGCATATAGTGATAAGTAATAGCTTGCTAACTGGTAATAATTGCTGCAGTTTGGGAGTAACCCTTGCATCTCCTCTTTACGTATGAACTGCATCATCTGTGATATATAAGCCTTGTTAAGTTGTAACTCAGGGCTCAGCCCTCTACAGACACTAGTCTGGCTTGATTGTTTTCCTACGACCTGTGGATAAACACAGATAGTGTGTCAAAGCCATAGTCTTCCTCTAAAACCTCAGATAGTGAAAATTAAAAGAAAGATAAAATAATTGTATCTGGTACACCTAATGTGTTAACCAGGGGTGAGGGAGTAGGACTGGCACTGGGCCACTCAAAAACTGGAAAAATAGGAATCCACTAAAACCTATAGAAAAAATACTATACACGACCTGTGTTCAGAGTGAGTTTGTGTAACCAGATACCAAGAGCACCTTCAACAGATGCACTGCAACCATGGATGGATGGAGGTGGAGCTGAGATGGACAGCCCTTCTCCATGGTCGCTTAAGAAAGTGTTTCCAGTTGGAGTCACTGCAGAATTGAACTGAGATTTTGTCAAGTTTGAAATTACATGCAGAGTGCTTTTATTTAAAGGGAAATAAACGTGATCTGAGATTTAAAGTGACACTCCAATGCCCAAATGCAAGCTAATGATTTTTTGTTGTTTGTTAGTTTTTTTGTTTGTTTTGTTTTTTATTATTCTTTATTTTTTGTGTGCATAGTATAACAGAAGAGCTTGCGCTGCAGTGACAGCAGGAGCAAGCAAAATGAGTTCAACAAAGCAAGACATAAGCATGGCATTAAAATAACAGTCCAATATTTTTTTGAGGAAATTGATTTGAGAGAATCAGGTTAGAATACTACACACGTGTAGAAAATAGTAAATGGGTGTTATAGTGCCTATTATGTTAACAACCGAGCCTACTGCCCCAGATGCAGGAGTTGTGTAAAACAATCAGTAACAGTATGAGGCGGTATAGGCCAAATGCCTCTTGCTATGGTAGGGAGGTGGCAAATGTAGGTCATCGATTTTAGTCAAGAGGTTTGCACCCACAAAGTGACAAGCTGGTTTTGAATTAAGGTAAATCGGTTGGGGGGGTGGGGGAGGGGTAAAGTAATGGACAGTTACAATGGACATTGTACATAGTATTAGGATGTATAAGGGACTAGGTTAAAAAAAGTATATGAACTGTGCAACAAATATTCAAAAGCAAAACTAAACAAGGATAATTATGATTTAAAGTGCTAGTGAGTTCTTCAGAAGATAGCTGCTGATGTGGAATTGCTCCGTTGGGCAGCAGGCACAAATGGGCAAACCTTAGCCGGATCATAGGTGGACGGTTGCGGCATTTGGGTTGTAGGTAATATGCCCTCAGATGCCGAGGTCAGCCCCAGTTTCTGTAGGTTGCTTGTTATTTCCGAAGCCTTTTGAACTTTCAGAGTCCCAGAATCTTGAGGTATCAGCAGGCATTTTGGGGTGCCCCATTTATAAGGCATGTTGTTTCTCGTCAGCGGTCTTAGGGACCTGCGCCAATCCAGTGTTGCTCTGGATAGGTCTTGGTAGAACATTAATTTGTGCCCTTTGAAGCTGTATGGTGACTTGTGCATCGCTGTCAGGAACGCCTGCCTATATGCCCCATTTTGAAATTGGAGGCTTTCACTTTGGTGGAGCATCATGGAGGTGCTTGGAGCTTAATATATCCATCCAGGCCATACGTTTAGCCTGTTTGGCAGAGAAGAGATGAATGAGTAGTCTCCTAATTAAGTGAGGGATTTTGGCTGCATCGATCTGTCCTAGTATGCCCCTTATCTTGATATTTTTCCACCTCCTGCGATCTTCCATCGCCGCCAATGCGGCTGTGAGTCTGGGCCTGTTCTAGGCTATTGAGACGGGCCTCGTGGGGGGCAGTAATTACCTATGTGTCGTGTAAGAGCACCGACACGCCTTGAAGGAGTTAATGTCAGCCGCTATGTTGCGGTGGAGATCGTCCAGGAGGGGTTTCAGAGCACCTTCTGTCACCTTCAGGTAAGCGCCAGGGGCGGGCTGGGCCGGGGGGCAGGGAGGCAATTGCCCCCCAGGCCGCCCGAAATTCTTTTAGGACGGTGGGCCGCCCCTTTAAATGCTGCAGCCGCCTGAGCACTCTGTAAAGAGCGCTCAGACGGCTGCAGCAGCTTCTCCCCTCCCTCCCCTCCCCTGTAGCGTGGCCGAGCTGGTCTCCGGTCCGCGGTCCCGGCCGGAGTGATGGGAAGGTGCACACTGAGTGTGCACTTCCTGTCAGTCCGGCCGGTTACAGGAAACAGAAAATCCTGTTCCGCGTGGAGTTTCTGTTTCCTGTAACTGGCCGGACTGACAGGAAGTGCACACTGAGCGTGCACCTTCCCATCACTCCGGCCGGGACCGCGGACCGGAAAGCAGCTCGGCCACGCTACAGGGGAGGGGGTAAGAAAAGGGGAGGGGGTGGGGGTGGAGGGGATAAGAAAAGGGGAGAGGGGGGAATAAGAAAAGGGGAGAGGGTGGGGGGAATAAGAAGAGGGGAGAGGGGGGATAAGAAGAGGGGAGAGGGATGATAAGAAGAGGAGAGAGGGGGGGAATAAGAAGAGGGGAGAGGGGGGATAAGAAGAGGGGAGAGGGGGGATAAGAAGAGGGGAGAGGGGGGGAATAAGAAGAGGGGAGAGGGGGGGAATAAGAAGAGGGGAGGGGGGAAATAAGAAAAGGGGAGAGGGTGGGGGTGGAGGGGATAAGAAAAGGGGAGAGGGGGGGATAAGAAAAGGGGAGAGGGTGGGGGGAATAAGAAGAGGGGAGAGGGGGGATAAGAAGAGGGGAGAGGGATGATAAGAAGAGGAGAGAGGGGGGGAATAAGAAGATGGGGAGAGGGGGGATAAGAAGAGGGGAGAGGGGGGATAAGAAGAGGGGAGAGGGGGGGAATAAGAAGAGGGGAGAGGGGGGGAATAAGAAGAGGGGAGAGGGGGAATAAGGGGAGGGGGGAATAAGAAGAGGGGAGAGGGGGGGAATAAGAAGATGGGAGAGGGGGGATAAGAAGACGGGAGAGGGGGGATAAGAAGAGGGGAGAGGGGGGGATAAGAAGAGGGGAGGGGGGAATAAGAAGAGGGGAGAGGGGGGGAATAAGAAGAGGGGAGAGGGGGAATAAGGGGAGGGGAGGGGGAAGTAAGAGGGGGGAATAAGAAGAGGGGAGGGGGGAATAAGAAGAGGGGAGGGGAGAGTAAGAGGGGAGGTGGGGGAGTAAGAGGGGAGGTGGGGGGAATAAGAAGAGGGGGGAGTAAGAAGAGGGGAGGGGAGAGGGGAGGGGGGAGAGTAAGAAGAGGGGGAGAGTGAGGGGGGAGTAAGAGGGGAGGGGGAGTAAGAGGAGGGGAGGGGGGAGAGGAAGAGGAGGGGAGGGGGAGAGTAAGAAGAGGGGGAGAGGGAGGGGGAGTAAGGAGAGGGATGGGGGAATAAGAAAAGGGGAGAGGGTGGGGGGAATAAGAAAAGGGGAGAGGGGGAATAAGAAAAGGGGAGAGGGTGGGGGGAATAAGAAGAGGGGAGAGGGGGGATAAGAAGAGGGGAGGGGGGGATAAGAAGAGGGGAGAGGGGGGGAATAAGAAGAGGGGAGAGGGGGGATAAGAAGAGGGGAGAGGGGGGATAAGAAGAGGGGAGGGGGGAATAAGAAGAGGGGAGAGGGGGAATAAGAAGCGGGGAGAGGGGGAATAAGGGAAGGGGGGAATAAGAAGAGGGGAGAGGGGGGAATAAGAAGATGGGAGAGGGGGGATAAGAAGAGGGGAGAGGGGGAATAAGAAGACGGGAGAGGGGGGATAAGAAGAGGGGAGAGGGGGGAATAAGAAGAGGGGAGAGGGGGGGGAATAAGAAGAGGGGAGGGGGGAAATAAGAAGAGGGGGGGAATAAGAAGAGGGGAGGGGGGAATAAGAAGAGGGGAGGGGTAAGTAAGAGGGGGGAATAAGAAGAGGGGAGGGGGGGAATAAGAAGAGGGGAGGGGAGAGTAAGAGGGGAGGTGGGGGAGTAAGAGGGGAGGTGGGGGAATAAGAAGAGGGGGTGGGGGGAATAAGAAGAGGGGGGAGTAAGAAGAGGGGAGGGGAGAGGGGAGGGGAGGGGGGAGAGTAAGAAGAGGGGGAGAGTGAGGGGGGAGTAAGAGGGGAGGGGGGAGTAAGAGGAGGGGAGGGGGGAGAGGAAGAGGAGGGGAGGGGGAGAGTAAGAAGAGGGGGAGAGGGAGGGGGAGTAAGGAGAGGGATGGGGGAATAAGAAAAGGGGAGAGGGTGGGGGGAATAAGAAAAGGGGAGAGGGGGGAATAAGAAAAGGGGAGAGGGTGGGGGGAATAAGAAGAGGGGAGAGGGGGGATAAGAAGAGGGGAGGGGGGATAAGAAGAGGGGAGAGGGGGGGAATAAGAAGAGGGGAGAGGGGGGATAAGAAGAGGGGAGAGGGGGGATAAGAAGAGGGGAGGGGGGAATAAGAAGAGGGGAGAGGGGGGAATAAGAAGAGGGGAGAGGGGGAATAAGGGGAGGGGGGAATAAGAAGAGGGGAGAGGGGGGGAATAAGAAGATGGGAGAGGGGGGATAAGAAGAGGGGAGAGGGGGGAATAAGAAGAGGGGAGGGGGGAATAAGAAGAGGGGAGAGGGGGAATAAGAAGCGGGGAGAGGGGGAATAAGAAGAGGGGAGAGGGGGGAATAAGAAGATGGGAGAGGGGGGATAAGAAGAGGGGAGAGGGGGAATAAGAAGACGGGAGAGGGGGGATAAGAAGAGGGGAGAGGGGGGAATAAGAAGAGGGGAGAGGGGGGGAATAAGAAGAGGGGAGGGGGGAAATAAGAAGAGAGAGGGAATAAGAAGAGGGGAGGGGGAATAAGAAGAGGGGAGGGGTAAGTAAGAGGGGGGAATAAGAAGAGGGGAGGGGGGAATAAGAAGAGGGGAGGGGGGGAATAAGAAGAGGGGAGGGGAGAGTAAGAGGGGAGGTGGGGGAGTAAGAGGGGAGGTGGGGGAATAAGAAGAGGGGGTGGGGGGAATAAGAAGAGGGGGGAGTAAGAAGAGGGGAGGGGAGGGGGGAGTAAGAGGAGGGGAGGGGGGAGAGGAAGAGGAGGGGAGGGGGAGAGTAAGAAGAGGGGGAGAGGGAGGGGGAGTAAGGAGAGGGATGGGGGAATAAGAAAAGGGGAGAGGGTGGGGGGAATAAGAAAAGGGGAGAGGGGGAATAAGAAAAGGGGAGAGGGTGGGGGGAATAAGAAGAGGGGAGAGGGGGGATAAGAAGAGGGGAGGGGGGATAAGAAGAGGGGAGAGGGGGGGAATAAGAAGAGGGGAGAGGGGGGATAAGAAGAGGGGATAGGGGGGATAAGAAGAGGGGAGGGGGGAATAAGAAGAGGGGAGAGGGGGGAATAAGAAGAGGGGAGAGGGGGAATAAGGGGAGGGGGGAATAAGAAGAGGGGAGAGGGGGGGAATAAGAAGATGGGAGAGGGGGGATAAGAAGAGGGGAGAGGGGGGAATAAGAAGACGGGAGAGGGGGGATAAGAAGAGGGGAGAGGGGGGAATAAGAAGAGGGGAGAGGGGGGAATAAGAAGAGGGGAGGGGGGAAATAAGAAGAGGTGGGGAATAAGAAGAGGGGAGGGGGGAATAAGAAGAGGGGAGGGGTAAGTAAGAGGGGGGAATAAGACGAGGGGAGGGGGGAATAAGAAGAGGGGAGGGGGGGAATAAGAAGAGAGGAGGGGGGAGTAAGAGGGGAGGTGGGGGAGTAAGAGGGGAGGTGGGGGAATAAGAAGAGGGGATGGGGGGAATAAGAAGAGGGGGGAGTAAGAAGAGGGGAGGGGAGAGGGGAGGGGAGGGGGGAGAGTAAGAAGAGGGGGAGAGTGAGGGGGGAGTAAGAGGGGAGGGGGGAGTAAGAGGAGGGGAGGGGGAAGAGGAGGGGAGGGGAGGGGGAGAGTAAGAAGAGGGGGAGAGGGAGGGGGAGTAAGGAGAGGGAGGGGGAGTAAGAAGAGGAGAGGGAGGGGAAGTAAGAAGTGGGGAGGGGGAGTAAGAAGAAGGGGTGGGGAGTAAGAAGAGCGGAGGGGGAGAGTAAGAGGGGAGGGGGGAGTTAGAGGGGAGGTGGAGAGGGAGGTGGGGAGTAAGAAGAGGGGAGGGGGAGTAAGAAGAGGGGAGGGGGGAATAAGAAGAGGGGGGAGTAAGAAGAGGGGAGGGGTGAGAGTAAGAAGAGGGGGAGAGTGAGGGGGAGTAAGAGGGGAGGGGGGAGTAAGAGGAGGGGAGGGTGGAGAGTAAGAGGAGGGGAGGGGGAGAGTAAGAAGAGGGGGAGAGTGAGGGGGGAGTAAGAGGGGAGGGGGGAGTAAGAGGAGGGGAGGGGGAGAGTAAGAAGAGGGAGGGGGGAGTAAGGAGAGGGAGGGGGGAGTAAGAAGAGGGGGGAGAGTAAGAGGGGAGGGGGAGAGTAAGAGGGGAGGGGGAGAGTAAGAGGGGAGGGGGAGTAAGAGGGGAGGGGGTAAGAAGAGAGGGAGGGGGGAGTAAGAGGGGGGGTAAGAAGAGAGGGAGAGGGGAGTAAGAAGAAGAGAGGGAGGGGGAGTAAGAAGAGAGGGAGGGGGAGTAGGGAGAGGGGGAGGGGGGAGTAAGAAGAGGGGGGAGTAAGAAGGAGGGGAGATAATAAAAAGAAGGGGGTGAGTAAGAAGAGGGGGGAGTAAGAAGGAGGGGAGATAAGAAAAAGAAGGGGGTAAGAAGAAGAAGGGGAAGTAAGAAGAAGAGGGGGAGGGGGAGTAAGAAGAAGAGGGGGAAGGGGAGTAAGAAGAGGGGGGAGTAAAAAGGAGGGGAGATAAGAAAAAGAGGGGGGAAGGGGAGGGGGAGTAAGAAGAGGGAGAGGGGGGATAAGAAGGAGGGGAGATAAGAAAAAGAGGGGGGAGGGGAGGGGGAGTAAGAAGAGGGAGAGGGGGAATAAGAAGGAGGGGAGATAAGAAGAAGAAGAAGGGGGAGTAAGAAGAAGAGGGGGGAGTAAGAAGAAGGGGGAGTAAGAAGAAGAAGGGGGAGTAAGAAGAAGAAGGGGGTAAGAAGAAGGGGGGTGTAAGAAGAAGAAGAAGAAGAGGGGGTAAGAAGAAGAAGGGGGAGTAAGAAGAAGTAGGAGGGTTAAGAAGCTCTAAGGGAAGGAAGGGACAGCTCTATAGGACAGGGGGCAAGACAGGGAGCTCTTTCACACTATGCGCACACACACACACACACAATGCAACCCCCACACAAAGACAATGCATCATTTGCACACATACACAGAAACAGACAATGCAAACACACACACACTGCTTTTCTTACATACACACAGAAACACAATCCATCTCTTACACTCAATGCACACACATACAGACACACACCTTGCATCCCTTATGCATACAAACACAGATTCACACAATGCATCCCTTACACACAACCAGAAACACATAATACATCCCTTATACACAAATACACACTGCTTCCACTACACACAAACACACTGCATCACCTGCACAAACTGGTATCCCTATAAACTACATACCATAAGCACACATATTAGATCCTCTACAATAACTCATAACACATCCCCTACACACTCCACTCCCTGTGAGCGAACTCATGGGTGGGTGGAACATATAAGTGGACTTATGAGTGGGCCTTATGGGCATACTCACCGTCAGGCCCTGGGGCCCAGACCTTGAGCTGTGTAAGAGGCCCCCCAAAAATGGAGCTGCTTCTAATTCTCCCAGAACATTGAATTGTGTGACCACAGTTGCAAACAGCCTCCAGAGATCCTGTTCTACACCAGACCAGTGGAGCCAAACTGCAGCTCATCATCATCCTCATCTAATTGTAAGTAGGCAATCTAGTATATTATTAGTGACACTAATCTATAATTTACCTCACATTAAAGGGACACTATAGCTTAATTAAGTGGTTGTGGTGTCTATAGCTGGTCCCTGCAGGCTTTTTAATGTAAACACACACTGTGTGCAGCACTGGCGTTAGTTCATATGGCATATCATATGGGTGGGGCATTGTGATGTCACATGGGGGGGGCGGCAAATTTATATTTTGTCTAGGGCGGCAAAAATCCTTGCACCGGCTCTGATCCTGGGCAGGTGCACCAGTCTACTGGTGACCCACAGGAGGGGAGTTCACTGATTGCACTGCACTCTCCTCTTGCCCAGACCTGTCTTGACCGCAGTGCAAGTGCCCTCTGCCCTCTGCCCCTAATTTACAGTGGCTCACACTCGCAACAAGCAGTGCCTGGAGCCCTTTGCAGAGACGGAAACAAAGAGGTTCTGCGGCAGCTGGCCGTCCTGCAAGCATTACATTAAACAGCTGTTCCCCATGCAGCCACAGGTGGCGTTGTGCTGGGAGACTGTGATTACTCTTCACTTCCTCCCAGCCTACAGAGCAGAGCATGGGGGAGAGAGAGGAGGAGGCATGATTTAATCTTACAATAAATCCTCTAAGCAAACCTTTATAAATTTGGGGGGATCAGCTCTGTTTTCACAGTTTATTGGTGTTTACTGTGATGTCTGTATTAATAATGAGGGATGTCTAAGTAGTAACGTCAGTGTGTGTCAGCAGGGCCAGCCGTTGGGGTGGGCAAGCTGTGCGGTCACGCAGGGTGCCATGACAACAGAGGCACCCGGCGGCCAACACAGCTCACAAGTTGGGTACACCAGCATATTTAATTTAAACGATTCGCTGATGGTCCACTGGTGCGCACCAGCAGTAGGTGCAGTCAGATCATATCCTCTCCCTCGTGGTTCCAGCGCTCAGTTAGTGAGTCAGAGCACAGGCTCAGAGATTCTCAGCCTGTGCTCTGACAACATTGAAAGTCAGAGCCGTGAAGGAGTGGGTATGGCAAAGAGCTACTGATTAGCATAACATCAATATCCGTTATAAAACCAGGAAAAGGTGGGCATGGATGGTGAACTGATTTGGTGGCGCAATGGGCCACTTGACTGGTTTTGCCCCCCAGGCATAAGGCTGCCAGCCCTCCCCTGGTGAGCGCTCAGTTTGCTTTACAGGCAAGTCAGCTCTCTATCTTCTAGCTCTAATGTCCAGCTCCTCCATGTCTGGAAGGGACGATTCGCTGGATAAATAGGACAGCCCATCTGTGAGAGGAGCCATGACAGGATTCACAGCTCCCTGCGGCTTCCGCAGCATTTTGCTGATATCAGCGGTTGTTGGGATTTTCTCTGCATTGTATTTCTTATTTTCCCGCCCTATTGTTAGAGGGAATGATTCCGCGCTCTTGGCGATCAGTTTCCATGCTGGAAAGGTAAGTATTTGGGCTTAATTCTCTGACCAGCCTGGAGCTCACTTGGGATGCTTCTGGACACTCCGTCCCTGGTTAGTTTGTTTTTAAATCCCTGTTTAGTAGACATAACACAAATTAAACCGTGCATGTACCCAAATATTCCTTTTTTTCCGTTTAGGTTATATCTAAAAACAGCTTGCAAAGCTGTAGTTCTCATCTAAAGCCTTTGCAATCCCTTCAGAGACTTTCTGTGGCTGTCTAATAACAGATATCCCAATGTAGCGTAATGAAAAGTCTTTGCAAGGCAGGTGCTCTGGGCAATTTCTGCCTCTTGAGTTTAGCTCCACTAACCTAACCAAGCAGGAAGTAACAACACCTGTTGTCTGACTGAAAGCCACGGGGGTGTAACCAGGTTAATTTACACTCTTCACACATAAAGCAGTTCAACAAGCTAAAGTAGTTTAGGGGTCCTTCTAGATTGACAGTTATTGAATTATATTGCAGAATCCTCAGCATCCTTGCTGGCACATTGCCATTAAAAGAATTTAAAATAATCTAGACACTTGCTAGAGGGGTCATCAATACCTCTCACTATTCTTATGTACCATAAGAATCTTTCTGTGTCTGATAGTTTCAGTTTTGCATTGGGATAGAACAGCACTAACTCCTGTTTCTTATGTGTCAACCTCAACAAGAAAAGGAAGTGAAGGGTCAGGATGATTTAGAACCTGAGCTGAGATAAAAGCAGTTTTTAGAATTTCAAAAGCATTTAATGCCTCAAGAGTCCACTCCTGATGTTCTTTACCCTTTTCTGTCATCTGTGTTATGGTGGATACTATAAAAGAGAATCCCCTAATAAACAATCTATAGTAGTAAAATAAACCTATAAACTCTGAATGGCTTTAAAACCTTTAGGTAAGGGCCACTCAAGAATCCATTTTAACTTTATTGGGTGGATTTAAAAACGAACCCTGATATTACATATCCTTAGAAATGTATCTGGTCTTTATTGAAAATAATTTTTTCACGTTTACAGAAAAAAACATTCTTCTTAAAGTTTCTTTCAAACTTTTCTGACGTGATCAAAATTAGGGCAATGAATGAGAATATTGTCTCGATAGACAATAAAAAAAAATCACGTATAAAATCTCTCAGCATGTCATTAATTAGGTCCTGAAAGATGGATGGGGCATTATGGAGTCGAAATGCCCCACTAAAAATGGTTACATCTGATGTTGAAAGTCGTCTTCCACTCATATCCCTCCTTAATCTGCACCAAATTATAGGCAACCCTTAAATCCAATTTGGTAAAGATTTGTGGCCATTTGAGTCTGTCAAAAAGTTCAAGGGAATTGGGTAAGTAGAATAAATAGTGACTATACGCAATGCAAGGTCTCAGATCACCTTCCTTTTATGAAACAAAAAAGAAACCTGCATTTGCAGGATATGAGGAACGTCTAATAAAGCCTTTTTTAAGAGCTTCTTTGATATATGCCTCCATGACAGTATTCTCCTTAATAGGATAGTGGATATACAGAGCCCCTTGGAGCAATTTGATGTAAAAATATTGTTTGCACGATGAGGAAAGAACTTGTCTGCCTCCATTTTTTTTTATCAAAGACTTTTTTTACGTTTCTGTACTGCATAGTAATTTCTGTAGAAATAAGGGTCATAGAAGGCAGGTTTATCGACAGCAATGGTTTAATTTTAGATAAACAGGTATCAGGACAGGAACAAGGCCAAGAACCAGATGTTCCCCAAAACCATTGGAATGGTAGGCGATAAAATGAGCTGTAGTACCATAATATACTTACGCATAGCCTCTACAGTCATGAACATAGGTATGGAATCCTTTGTTATAGTTGGTATTTTGAAGTGGTCTACCATGTATGGCCTCTTGGACCAAGGGTGTAGATTTTTTATTGAGAGGAAGTTCCTACATTTTAGCAATGCCAATGTCTAAAAAGCGTTTTGCTACCCATGAATCTATTAAAGCAGTATTATCTACCAATCTCCCTTCACACTGTAACATAACAAATAGTAGAATGCTTAGATTTTGTTTGTTTGTTTTAGAGTACATTCTAGGACCTTAGGTTTGAAAGGTTTCTGGTGTTACGGGGCACTATATATGGAGGGGACCTTTCTTACCGTAATATAGGCAAAGTCCTTCTATTATACAACTTTTCATAGGTTCGGGAGTAGAAACTGCCACAAAAACCTGAAATACAGGTGCCAGTCTCAGTGATGTCCTTCTGGTTCTTTCTTTTACATTGTGTCTATACCTGAGTCTCTCATCAATGTGTAACAGGTAAATTATTAAGTCCTCAAGTTTGATTGGTAAATCCCTATTTTCACTTTGAAGATTCAGACAATCCGTTAAATAACATTTCGATAAAAGCATGATTGTTTCATTGTACCTCTGATGCTAAGGTACAGAACTCCAGGGCATAATTATCTATGGAACAATTCCTTTGTTTTAAATGTAGGAGGCCTTGTCATGTTTAGAGAAGAACCACAGGCGTTGTTTGATTCTAATTTAGTAGAGGGACTGGGAACTGCTGGAGTGGTTTGTGTCTCGGTTTACAAACAGGCAGTATGAGGCAACACGGTTTGTAAAGCCTGGCCAAACTGGTCCATACGATGGTCCAGTTCATCCAAACATACTGTAACAGGATTCATACCCCAATATGCAGGAAGAGTGGAAACCCTCAAAAGGTGGATGTGAAAGACATATTACCTAGCCTTAGAGTGTCCGGACTTGTTAATATAGCCAGAATCATGGATAGGATAAGGTAAATACAGAAATACACAGGAATTCAGAAATAGTATATACAAAGTTGGGTAAGGATATCAGAAAATCAAGTCAAATACAAAACCTGGTCAGGATACCAGAAATCACAAGTCAAATACGAAGCTGGGTCAGGATACCAGAAATCACAAATGAAATACGAAGCTGAGGTCAAACACTGATTAGGGTCGCAATGATGACGTGGTCACTTTAAGAGCAGGCATGACGTCACGCCCAAACTTTATTTAAGATCTCGCCCTCAAATCGGGCAGCACTCGAAGGTCTGAATAACGGCTGAACGCTGGTGAACACAGAGGAGCGATTCGCCAGCACCTGAAGGGTAAGTATGATATTTATTTCTAGGTGCCATGCCACGCGGCAGTGTGTAGTGGTCAGGTCGTGCAGGACGAGGAGGGCTGTGAGGCTTAAAGGAGATGAGTAAGTGCTACACATGCATCATAACTAGCATACTGAGATTTAATACCTGCAGGGCTCATGACCCTATTGTAATGTCACAGATATATAGCCCAGTACACAAATAAACGTGTTACAGGTCCTTAGATGTGACCAGACTTCATATAGAACATGATGTAGATTCACCAGTTGTCCTTCCTTGCACCATTTTTGGTACTAACCACTGCTTACCAGGAATTCTACAAGACTTGCCATTTTAGAGATGTTCATACCCAGTCCCCTAGCCATTACTGTTTGTCCCTTGTCAAACTCACTTTTCACTTGCCCATTTTTCCTGCTTCCAACACATGAAATTCAAGAACTGACTGTTCACTTGCTGCCTAATATATCCCAACAGTTGACAGGTGCCATTGTAACGATATAATCAATGTTATTCAATTCACCTGTCAGTGGTTTTGGCTGATGTTGTGGCTGATCAGTGTATACATGTATACATAATTCTTAGTTACCCTTCAATTAACTTTTCTGTGATGGATGCCATATTCGCATGAATAAAACAGGAATAAAATAGTAATACCTTGTTTTATATATAATTTCCGACCTGCTTTTACTGTAAAATTGACTCTGCTACAAAAAAGAAAGAATACTGGAATATTTAAAATTATGCTCTGGTTATTAATAGACTGAGTGCATGCTAGTGGTTTTATTTGTCTAACTATTATTTGCTGTTTAACACTTGATTTTTGAGGTATTGATTTTCTGATCAAAAGCCACAGGCTGTTGCTTGCACAAAAAATAAATATGTATAAGTTCTTATTATTCCTGACACTCTTAAACCAATTTACCATTTAAATTTGGTTGTACCACAATTTTCTGTCTTTTATTTTACTTAGCTTGCTGAAAAGCTTTGTGTGTTTTTTCATTTTGCAAAAAGTTAATATATCAATAGAAATTCACACTTTTATAAATAACGCTGGTTTTGAAGAAGACAGTCGGTCCAGGCCTACCCCCGGACTGCCTAAGGAGGAGAGAACATGACTGCTATGGTAACAAAATTGCTACAATGTACAGGAACTAGGTGCCTGGAATTCTGGGAGAACTCACCAGTCCACTGTAGCACAGCCGAGGAATCCTGTTGGTGCTTTTTGCCTGTGAGTACCGAACAATCACGTACGCATGGTGTTTGGGGGTTTGACAACGCCAAACGCATGCGAAGGGATGGTGTTCGGGAGCATAAAAGTGCTGAACGCAGATGGATGGCGTTTGGGAGTTGGATGATGTTTGCATGGCGAACTCTGGTGATTATTTCAGTGCTTTGCATGAGATGGCCCGTTCGGGGGCCAAACAGAGAGGCAATTCGGGAGATCTTTAATTGTTTGATTCGCATCGACATCAGGATTCGGGAGAGGATCTACAGTTTAATCCTCATAGACATCATGATTCAGATGACGGGACCCACCGAATGTCTGCTGCAAGTGCAAGTCGGCTGGGAGAGCAGAGTGTTCCTGTCAATTCGGTAGCTCAGAGAGTGGACGGACCGGACTCTCTGCTTCAGACCAGTGAGTATAATTGCGCTTGCGAATGGCAATCTGCGCAGTTACAGGCAGGGTCTAATGCAAGGTGAAGTCAAAGGGCTACTTAGGGCAGTCTTAGATAAATTAACTCCTGGTGCAGCGCATAGAGGTTCTTTTCTTTTGCTGCTCAGGGTGACAGTTCCATTCCTATGGGTGCGGAGGCAACAGTGAATGTTCCCTCACTTGGCCCAGTTTGTGTAGTGTCCCCATTGGGTCTGCATGTTCCTACGGAGGTTAAGGAAAAAATGTTGAAGGGTGAGATTGTAGGCCTCTTATCTCTTGTACCGCTAGATGAGGAAACAGTGGACAGACCGTGTCGTGGTGATCCATCGGAGGGAAAAAAGGTAAGCAGCTTCCTCGGACCTTTGGTAATTGGTTTTGTTATTTTTTCTAGTATCCTATCAAGTAAGTTCCCGGGCCCCTTACTTGTTTGCATACTTAGACTTAATATGGGGGGCTTACAAAGTTTATGGGGTCAATGTTGGTTCAAATATGACCAGCAATTTAGACAAAAAATGGCGGTTTGGTCTAATATAGATTTCAGTATACAGGATAGCAATTTATGGCTTTTATTGATGCCATGCCACCTGACAACATTTCCAGCACCAGCCGGCGCTCCTGACGGAGGGTTGGCGATAGGCATGTGCATGGGGAAAATTTTCGGTTCGTTTCGGCATTACGAAATTCGGGACTTCCGCAATTCGGCACTTCGACACCATGGAACTTCGGAACTTCTGCACTTCAGCACTTCGGAACTTCGGAATTTCGGGACTTCAACACTTCGCGACTTCTCTTGCAGCCGCTTAGTAGATAACTCCCTAATTCCCACGGTATTAGGGAGTTATCTAGCAAAAGGCTGAAAAACCTAAATTGGTCTTTCAGACAAATTTACTAATACAAAGTAAAAATTACTTAGTATTAGTAAAGTTTGCCCCTACTCGCTATATCGCGAGTAGGGGCATGTCTATTAAACAGTTAAAAGAAGGTCCCCGCAATGCGCGAGTGGGGGCTTTTAAACTAATGGGGACCTATTTACCTGTCAGAGCACCAATCAAAGTGCTCTGAGCCTAATTGCAGGGCGGGACAAGGCTTTATAAGCCCTGCCATGCAGAGCTCAGTCTGCGCGGAGCCCTCCATGGGTGAAGAAGGATTATACATTTTTTTCCGCTCGTTTTTTTTTTTTTTTTGTGCGTCGGTTATTATGGATTTTTTATTTGGCCTTTGGTGTGGCTGAAAAAAGAAGATTTTAGAAGAAAGAAAACATCAAATGGTAATTTGCCCCCCCCCCCTCATTATTTTTAGGGTGAGGGGGGTAGGTAGGGGTTAGTGTTTTGGGGAGGGGGTTGACTAGGGGTTTGGGGACCCCTAGTCACCTGGGGAGGGGGGTTTAATTTTTTATTTAGGGCCTCCACCCACCGCTCAGGGGTGGGGGTCACGGGGGAGGACAATAGGTCCCCCCCATCATTTTACTTTAGGGGCCCCACCCGTCGCTCAGGGGTGGGGGCCAGCGGAGGTGACATTAGGTCCCCCCCTTGTTCTAATTTAGGGCCCCCACCCACTGCTCAGGGGTGGGGGCCAGGGGGGAGGACATTAGGTCCCCCCCTTATTATAATTTAGGGCCCCCACCCACCGCTCAGGGGTTATTTACAATTGTATACAAAGTAACATTCTTCATTCTTCCACTGGGTAAGTATGTTAGTTCTTAGGCAATACGGTGCTTCGGAACTTCGGCACTTCAACACTTCGAAACTTCTGCAACTTCGGCACTTCAGCACTTAGGAACTTCGACACTTTGGAAATTCGGTAATTTCGGAACTTCGACTATTCGGCAATTCATCTATTCGGACATTTGGAAGTACCCGAATGTCCGAATTGCCCGAAATTCGGCCGAATTCACTTTTGGACCGAAACGAATTGCACATGTCTAGTTGGCGGGACACAAAAAAGGCTCTGCAAGGAAAGCCATTGCAGATGGTACAGTAGCTGCTGGTTCAAACATGAATGCTCCTATTGTGGAGGAGCTCACCCAGCGGTGCGCTGTTCTAAGCGGAGAATACCTTTGCCTAGATCTGCATTCAAGGGTGACGTTCCTAGGACTGAGGATTCTGGTGAAGGTGGAAAGGTTCCATCCATGGCTCGTACGGTATCCTAAACGCTAAAAAGCAGAAATTCTTTGGGAAGGTCTCTCAGAAGGTTTTACTATCCCATTTCAAGCATCTTCGGCTGCATTATTTGCTCCGAATTTATTGCTAGTTCAAGGAAAGGAAGCTGTCTTAACAGATAAGTTGAAGAAGGAAGTGAGCTTAGGTCATATGGCTGGCCCCTTTTCCCACCTGCCATTTGACAACTTGTGGGTATGCCCTCTGGGTTTGGTCCCTAAAAAAGAACCGGACGCTTACAGGTTAATTCTGCACCTTTCCTTTCCGTTGGTTCGTCGGTTAATAATGGCATATCAAAGGATGACTGTCAGGTTCCATATGCGTCCTTAGATGGGCATTGGAGTTGGTTTGCGACACAAGGCAAGGGGCCCTGCTAGCAAAATCCTATATCCAACCTGCGTTCCGTTTTGTTTCTGGTTCATGTGTGGAGCGAATTTCTGCCAGGCTATAATAGGCTTACCTATTGGTGTACCGAATCTGTATCAAATTTTACCCTGGAACTGTTCACGCAGGATCTATCGGTTTTGTTGCATATTTCCAGGGCCACTGGTGCGCCTTCGACTTGGACTGGTGAAGACCAGTCCAAGTTGCCCGCAACTTAACCTTCTTGGAATTGTTTCCTATCATTGTGGCAGTTAAGCTGTGGGGTTTTGTTTAACCCCTTAAGGACACATGACATGTGTGACATGTCATGATTCCCTTTTATTCCAGAAGTTTGGTCCTTAAGGGGTTAAGCGAACATGCAGGTTATCTTCTGAACGGACAATATGAGCCTTGTACATGTGGTAAATCGGCTGTTATCAAGGTCTCGCCCAGTATTAGCTCTGTTACGGCGATTGATGTTGCGATGCTTGGAATATAACTTATGGTTTTGTGCAGTTCATGTTCCAGTGGCCAATAATTCTATTGCAGACTCTCTGTCTCATCTGCAGGTTTTCGGGAAGTAGATCGGAGAGCCGACGCGACGGGCCTGACGTGTCCAAACCTCTTATGGAACCTTGATTTCGGAACTTAACAGAACTAATAAGATGGTTGTTGGCTTCATCTTCCTGGTAGGCATATGGGTCAGTGTGGAAACAGTGGATCTCAGGTTCGGTAGGGGAGTTCGATTTATCACCATCCAATGGTAGGTTGTGCACCATGCTGGCTTTTCTGTTCTCCCTGCGTTCTGCTGGAGCATCAGTGGCTTCGGCAGAACATAACATGCCAGTCCTTTCCTTCCTAATGCAGTTTATGGGATGGAAGGATGTTACTAAGTCATTCTTTAGTCAGCGAATATTACGGGGTTGGAGGAGGGAACGGGTGATGGATGTCCGTCGCCCGCTCTCCGTCCGCTTACTTGAAAATCTGTGTGGGGCTCTTACATCAGTTTGTTTTCCGCTCTTTAAAGTTCTTCTCTTTAGTTTCTATGTGGCCTTGAAAATTGGCGAGTTAGTCCCTAGAGCCAGGAGTGCATCCGCAATGTCTCTCTCAGATGTTTCCAGTGACCAAAACTCAGTAGAATTGTTGATCAGTTGGGGTCTGTTCGAGGTTTTAGGAGTTTTCTTTGGATTATAGGTCACTCTTTACTGGGCAGCTCGACAGGCAGAGCAAAGACCGTACGGCAGGAATCTGGAGTTCTCTCATGACCAGGTTAGGGAAAAATGACGCAGGATAAGGGCATCAAATTTACCCGGAGTGCATAGCCTTCTGGTGTTTTGTTTCTGGCCCTGTGATGCTTCTTATCCATGCAGGGGGTAATGACTTGGGGATGTCTTGTACCGTGGACTTAATCCACACATGTAAACACGATTTGGCGCGCTGCTTTGCATTGTTTGGTGTTAATTCGGTCGGAGGTGGTTCCCTGTCCCTGTTGGCAATCTTTACCGAAAGCTAAGGCCCTGGAGTGATCTCATCGGCGGCTCAACTTGACGATATCCAATTTTGTACGCAGTTTAGGGGGCCTGGTGACTTGCCATATTGAGCTGGAGGCCAACAATCGTAACATGAGGAGGAATGATAGGGTTCACCTCAACCCCATCGGCAGGGCCGGACTGGGGATACAAAGCAGCCCTGGAAAAAAAAATCTATGCCAGCCCCATAAGTCATTGCGCCATATATTGTCGCATGTAATATGTAAGGCTATGTCTTGCCACCCCAGATGATTGAGTAATATATATATATATATAAATATATATATATATATATATATATATATATAAATATATATATATATATATATATATATATATATTGCCTTTTCTAATATAAAATATTGGTCCTTTCAGAGTAAAACATTTAATTATACAGTAAGCATACTCACATGCAGACACAGACAATCTCACTAACACACACAAGCTCATTGATACACAGCCTCATAGACAAACAATTTCACTAATATACATAAGCTCATTGACATAAAAACACAAGCTCACTCACTTGCAGGCACACACACACATGCAAGCAAGCTCACTCACTAGCAGACGCACACACACACAGCTTAATGTAGTGGTTCTGGTGTCTATAGCCTGTCCCTGCAGGCTTTTGAATGTAAACACTGACTTTTCAGAGAAAAGGCAGTGTTTACATTGCTTCCTAGTGACACCTCTAGTGGCAGACACTCAGACGGTCACTAGAGGCGCTTCCTGTGTCAGTGCGGATTGGCTGAGATCATCAAGCTTGATGATCTCAGTCATAGAGGCAGAGACCAGCACGACGTTGGAAAAAAAACAAAAGGTGAGTAAAACACTATTTTTAAAAACACACACAGACACCACAACTGACACATACACACCATGACAGACATACACACACCATGACAGACACACCATGACACAGAGCATGACACAGACAGACACACACACACACCATGACAGACACACACACACACAGCATGACACAGACAGACACACACAGCATGGCACAGACAGACATACACACACACACAGCATGACACAGACAGACACACACACACACACACACACACACAGCATGACACAGACAGACACACACAGCATGACACAGACAGACACACACACAGCATGACACAGACACACACACAGCATGACACAGACAGGCACACACAGCATGACACAGACAGACACACACAGCATGACACAGACAGACACACACACACAGCATGACACAGACACACACACACACACAGCATGCCACAGACACACACACACAGCATGACACAGACACACACACTCCCACTGACATACATACTTGTTGCTACCTGTGTGGGTGGGCAGACTGATAGGTGTGCTGGGGCCGCTGGGAGAACTTGAATGGCAGCCGCAGGGTGAGCTCTTCTGGCGGCCACAGGGAGAGGTGGCTGTTCTGTCTCTGCTCCCCCGCCCTCGCGTGTAGCTTAATGAGACCGGGGACGGAATATGACGTCAGAGACAGAACAGCCAGCTCTCCCTGCGGCCGCCCGAAAAGAGCTCACCCTGCGGCCGCCATTTAAGTTCTCCCTGTGGCCGCAGGTCACCGAAATGTCTCCCCGGCCCCAGGTGCTGATGGCCCACCGGGAAATTTCCCGGTATCCCGGTGGGCCAGTCAGGCCCTACCCATCGGGCTGGATTTCTACACGGTTGTTGAAAAAGTGCTGGCTTTGGGGGAATGCAGCCTTTCCCCAGTTTAGGGTCCAGGCTGCGGTGGCGGGTTTTCCTGCACCAGCAAGTAATGAAAGGACACTGCCCCGACGGGCTTGGTGAGTCGCAGCCTGATTTGGTGGATCAGGAATGACAGGCTGAAGAGGCTCTGGTTATAAAGTTATGTTATCTGTCTGCTGGGTCAAACCAGCAGCTGACAGTGGTTGTTTGCTGGTTGTCGGAAAATAAAGCTGTGGCCGTTGCCCTTACCCATTAATATGGTGTTGTGTTATTTATTGGTGGGAGGGTACAACGGGAATGGTTTACGGAGGTATCAGCAGTCATGTTACTTCTTGGTTTGATTAGCTTAGTTGCACTGAACGCAAGAGGCAGTAATTGCCCAGATCACTTTGAAGATACTTCTCACTGAGCTGTTTGAGAAGTCTGTGATGGAACAGTCACAGAAAGTCTGGGTGGGGTTAGAAGAGGAGGGTTTGCAAAGACAGCAGACAAGAGATCTGCAGTTTTGCAATCTGTGTAGATATAACTTCAATGAAAAAGAAATAAATCATAATTATTAAATGCATGCAAATTTTCATTGAGGCTATATGTACTAAACAGTGATTTATCTTCATTTTGTATTTGAGCAGTGGAGTGTCCCTTAGAAAGATTGGTGTAGCAGACCGCTGTCACTAGGTACCATGCCCACCGTTTATTCATGTGTTTTCCCTTTTTTCCCTTTGTATTCTGTGTTTTGCCCATGTATTTGTTTTGCATTTCGTGTATTGTGTCTGTTCACCGTTCGGGAGAGCTCATACAAACGAAACCTGTTCGTCTCCCAAATGGGGACCACCCCGATATCCCATTTAGAACGTTAATTAAAACGTTCTAAAACTGCAAAGGAAATCATTAATGATTGCTCCCCTGGGTGGCCGCTGGTAATGTATGTAATGTGTTTTAATGTATGTAACAGTTGTCCTGTTGGTATCTCCCAGAGATGGGAGATGGTTATCGCTATCCCATTCCCTCTCCTGCCTAAGACAAAGGGAATTGTACTGAACTGAATGGAGACCCCTTGTGGGGGTCTGTGCATAAAATGAAGCTGTATCAATAAATGATTGTCAGAGTTATACCTCCAAACTGTGTGTTGTCCAGTTACTGGGGGGAGAAAGGGTTAATCCCTGTGCCAGCTTGTTGCAGCTGGTGGAGAATGCAGCGAGGAATGTTCTTGTAAGGACTAAAGCTCCCAGGACTGTGTGCCGTCCAGCCCCTGGGAGCGAAACAGAGCTAAGTCTCCTATACATTCCCCAGCTAGAAAGCGGACCCTCGGCGGAGGAATCCAGCTGGGATACAGGGAGCTCCGTCACAATTACTCCAAACATTACTTCTGCTTTATTAAGTGCTTGAAACACTACACATCCAGAGATATTTAAAATATTGTGCTGGGGACAAGATGCACCGCCAGGTGCTTAATGTCAGTTCTGTGCATATAAAATATCTGTCGCCAGTGTGCAGACATTCACTGCTTCTTGTCTCCTCTCCATCCTCCCAATGCCCTCCATTATTTTTTATAGTCATGCACTGTGAGCCAGTAAAATTGTCCAGTCAAAGGATTTTCTATGAGAAGCCCCTGAAAGGACCTCTGCACTGAGGGGAAATCTAATGTGCATGCTCAGAGAGCACATTAAGCCATCCACATAGGAAAGCATTGAATCAGTACTTTCCTATGGGGAGTTAAGAATGTTGGATGTCCTCATGCAAAGCGTGAGGACGTTTAGCGTAATTTCACTGGTTTACACTCTGTGAAACAGCACGAAGCCACTAGAGGCCGTCTTAACCCTTCAATATAAACATTGCAGTTTCTCTGACACGGCAATGATTTACATTGCAGGATTAAGGGGACAGGAACACTGCACCCAGACCACTTCAATAAGAGGAAGTGGTCTGGGTGCCTATTATGTCTCTTTAAATCTGTGTATAAAAGGCATCAGTTGCCAGCACACATAGCATGCTGTTAACAGAAAACCAATAGCAGGTTCATATTATCTAAATTAACCTTCACCCATGAAAATTTTCAGCAGAGGTGAGCTAGGGCAGGTGCAATAGGTACCGCACGGTGGGACTCCAGATCTGTAGCACCACACTGTAGTGAGGGTAGAAGCATCTTTTAACTAATATGAGCTGGCTGGTGTTGTCTTCTCGCATTACATCTGAATGTAAGTGAATGATGTAGCAGTGGTGTCAAGAGGTGGGTGGACAATTGGAAAAGGAAGAGTTAATGCCAGAGGTGGTAATGCAAGGCAAGAAAGAAAGTAGACAACGTATATAAATGGAGCTGCGTCAATATTTTTTTTCTAGGCATGAGTATGTTTCAGTTATTGCATTAGTGCTTAGTCATATCTTTCAGTGTATGAATACATTTTCCACTGCCTCTGCATGAGGATGCATTTCTGTGTTTTTGTGTTTCTTCTTGTATGTACATAGCGGGGAATGTGGTGAGATTAAAAGTATAAAGACTACCCCACTTATCACCCCAATAACGACAATATTGTATGAAACAGGCCACAGCATTTATTAAAACTTACAACTGTAGGACTCATCCGAACTTTATTCTTTTCCTTTAATTCAAATATAAATAAACGTATAAATATATATATATACCATAAATAACATATAAATTAACACTTATTGCCCTACAGCCTCCAACTTAAATAACCTTCCTTGCCAACGAACTTAACCATGTACCTATGCACCAAAAAATGTACCCACTGGTGTCTCGCCTCCCCCCTCATCCAAACCAAAATACCAAAATTAAATGCTCTACCACCAGCCGGCACTTTGCTCGGTGGGCACGTCTAATTCGGTAACTTGAAAGTTTACCTTACAGAGCAGGGGAGGTTGAGGTTGAGACCTTGTCCATCTCCTGACATTCCATCTGCTCCCTAACCCTGTTGGCAAGGACACGCTCCCCGCCAGCTGTGACAGAATAAAACCCAAATTAGGGTGGGTGGGAGGGAAATTGTTTACTGGCAAGAATCCCAAAAGGCAAGATGATCCCTGCCCCACTACAAACACATAACCACTCCCCTAAACACATACAGCCAATCACTAGCACCATCCCCACACTCATACATATGCCCTTGTCCGTTTAGCCGTGCTGACTCCCCAATGTTTCTGTCCTTGCATGAGTATGTCTGCATGTGCGTCTTTGTCCTTGTGTAACTGTGTTTGTGTATGCAACATTGTAAATGAGTTCCTACTGTATATGCATGGTTCCATATATATGTGGATTCAAGGCTGTATGTATGCATCTATACTTGTAACTGTCTGTGTGACTATATGCATGAGCTGGAGTTCAGAGACTGTCCAAGATTGGGACTGGGGTACATCAAGCTATGTATAAAAAATTAAATCATGTATTTGATTTCAAAGTGTAGAAATCTAAATACAATTTAGAAAATGAGCAAACAATACATAAGTAAAATAACAAAGGTAAATATAACAGGAGTGGATTTTATAAATGATTAATAAATATAATCATATATAAAAGCTTGCCAATACAGCACACAAGATGCTTTATTCAGCCACAGGAAATGTTTTAAAGACACATCAATAAGGTAAGAAACTTTGCAAAATTAATTTTATGATAAAAAAAAATGTATTATATGTTTCCCTGCAATACCCTAGTTGATTTGTCTATATTACGAGGCTAACATTTATCTTGGAGCCAAATTAAAATGTATATGATTGACATTTCTATCTCATGGTAAAAATAAATGTTTCATTCAATTTCAAAGCTGTCAGAATCCATTCGCATACATAAAACAGAATATGAGACTATAGTCTACATTAGCAGTCTTGTTCATGGTTTTGAAATGTCTATTGCGGGTAAAGAAATTTTTAACTGGTCCCTTTGACACCTTGTCTGCAGTCACAGAAGGTCAGCAGGAATGTTCCTGGGAGGACACTGAGTTTATATTAATGCTATCCCTCTCTGCTCATCAACCCCCATAGCAGCATCTGTCACAGATGTCCTGGTAAACTTGTGATAAGCAGGAACGTGGCCCCAAGCAGGCAAATATAAGCAGCACATCACATGAACTTCATTCCCACAATCATATGATAACATCACTGACACAGACATTATTGTTGAACCAGAACAAGACAGATATAAAGAATAAGCTATAACTATAACTTCATCTCTACATTGAGTTGGTTGCAATTTAGTGATATAGTGCTAACACTGCTTGAGCCTTAAATAATATCTCTGGGCCACTTGCAGATTATGACATCTAGTTCTGAATATAAAATATTACATGATTGATGATAATGATATACACTGGACAAAATTATAAACACAACACTTTTGTTGAAGTAGGGAAAGTCAAAAACAGAAGCCAAAGTAAAAAAACAGAAATACTCCATCAGCTGATCGTCTGTGGGATGAAAATAACTTTGCCACTGGCTTTTGGAGGGGCCTGTTTGCCAGCCTCCTGCCCTGTGGTACACTTTGTTTAAAACACTGTTTGTGCCTCTGCGACTTCTAACAGGAACCATTCAAACATTCGACGTGGCACTTCGAACTCCCGAAGCCATTTGAAGTGGCATTCAAACACGTGGCGGCGACCATCTTGTTTAGTTGAACGCATCCAGTGGTGTTTGGTCGTCGAGTGCATGGAACTCAAATCGACGGCGTGAACACCGCTAAACTTTTACATTCCATGGATGTTCGGCTATTCGAACAGGAGACGAAAGGCGTTCGGTAGTGATGTCCCGAACGGTTCGCTGGCGAATAGTTCCTGGCGAACATAGCTTGTTCGCGTTCGCCACGGAATGCGTGGCTCTGCACAGGAGTTGGTGACACCGCCACGACTTGCAGGCAGGCCTGCTGCCACCTCCTCTACTCCTCCTACTCCATCCTCTTCCATAACCTCCTCGGCTGAGTCCTCTTCTGCTGCTGCGTCTTGCTCCACATCAACGGCACCCCCAAGCTCCCCAGGTACTATTCCACATCCCGGATACGGCAGTGTCACTCCGTCTTGGGGTTGACTTGCCTGAAAGCAGAGAGTCACACCGGACCAGCACTCCTGTCCGCCCTGAACGCACAGGTGGATCAGTGGCTGACTCCGCACCAACTGGAGATCGGCAAAGTGGTTTGTGACAACGGAAGAAATTTGTTTGCGGCATTGAATTTGGGCAAGTTGACACATGTGCCGTCTGCGTAAGCAAAGCCTGATTTCAAAACTATCAAGCCCCAATACTGTTGTAAGAAAGTCAGTGCTCCATCAGCTGATCATCTGCAATAAGCAAATGTAGCCTTCTGAAGACCACATGAAGACTCTGTCCTGCACAGCATCATTTATATTTAATTTAACCACCCTGTACATTTATTTTATATATCATGTGTGCATTGTATATTTTCTTGCCTTTATATCTTGTCTGTCATGCTAAAGTGTAATTTTTCTAGCCCTGTATGTAATTGTTTTATTCACCTATATGCATTCAGACACACAGTCACAAAGATATACAGACACACAGTAATAAAAGGCACACAATCAAACAAACACAGTCATAAAATATACACATACAGGTACACTGTCATACAAACACAGACATACATTCATACAGACACAGGCACACAGAGAAATACAGACACAGACATAAATAAAATACAGAGACATACATATGCAGACAGTCATAAAGAGACATACAGACAAGGCATACAGAGACATACATACACAGACAAACAAAGAACCCTGCACACTGATACTGTGTAAATGTTACGGCCATCCACAGTGGTGGATGCTCCGTGTCAGGCAGACACCGCTGGGCCCACCAGTAAAGTCTTTAAAAGGAAGACTTTAGTAAAAGTCTTCAGTAAAGTCTTTAAAAGGAATAAACGCAGGCAACACTCCAATAGTAAGGATGGTATATTTATTGATAGGTGAACCACCCCATAGAAAGTGTGATGTTTCGGCTCAGCAGAGCCTTAAACATGCAATAAGGCTCTGCTGAGCCAAAATGTTGCACTTTCTATGGGGTGGTTCACCTATCAATAAATATACCATTCTTACTATTGAAGTGTTTCCTGTGTTTATGCCTTTTGGATACATAAACAGACAGTCATACAGAGACATGCAGACTGTATGTCTCAGTATAACTGTCTGTGTATGTATGGCTGTGTATGTACACAGGGTGTCTAAAAGATAGATCCCCATCTGTCGTGCAACTTCAACAATCCTTTGAAAGCTGGGGCTCTACCGATTCCCCATGCTTGCAGGACTGTATTTAGCATGAAGCAGTATTTGTGTGTTTGACTGTAAGCATGTGTTTGGAGTATGTTTGTGTGAATGGAGGGGTGTGTTTGTATGTAGTGTTTGCATTTGAATGCAAGCATGCATTTATGTGTAGTGTTGGTTTTTGAATGCAGAGGTGTGTTTATATATAATGTTGGTGTCTGATACAGAGGTGTGTTTGTATTTAGTGTTGACATTTGAATGCAGGGGTGTGTTTGTATGTACTGTTGACGTTTATTTGTGTTTTTGTATGTAGTGTTGACATTTGAATGCAGGGGTGTGTTTGTATGTACTGTTGACGTTTATTTGTGTGTAGTGTTGGCACATATACACATACACTGGCACACACACACACACACACACACACACACACTCTGTGATACACATACACAAAGATACACACACGGACACACATGCAGATACAAATATACACAAACTGATACACATTCAGATAGACAGACACACATATACACACACATATACAGATACACACAAACACTGACAGACATACAGATAAACACACACTGACATACAGACACACTGACAGACATACAGATACACATACACACTGATAGACATACAGATACACACACAGACACACGGATAGACAGGCATACACACACACACACAGCAACACTGACATGCAGACAAACACACACACACACACACACACTGACAGACATACACACACTGACAGACATACACAGACACACTGACAGACAGACACAGATACACTGACAGACATAGACACACACACACACACACACAAACAGACATCCACACAGACACACTGACAGACATATAGATACACACTGACAGACATGGACACACGCAGACATACACACAAATGCTGGTCAAAATATACACTTTTCTAGCCACTCTCCTGTTTCCTACTTTGTGGGTTTGTGACTTACCTGGGATCCAGAGTGCTGCCTGGGGTAGTTGGGAGTTGGAGGAGCTGGTCCTGCCCAGCCCCCCTCCTCTCTGCCTTCTCCTGCTCTCGCTGCTCTAGTCTTCTTGGGAGGAAGTCCTCCCATGCTGATGAGAAGGGGGCCGGCGATAGCTACTCTTGTTACAATTCTTGTTTAGTTTTTCTTGGTTTTTGGTTTTCTATTCTATGTCTGGTTTTCTTTATGCTGGGATTTCTGGGTTCATTCCTGTAATCCATCCCTGGGATTCCCAGTCTCCAGGTTTCATTTAAATGTTTGTTTTATGTTGCCACACCCGTTTGTTTTCCATCATTCACTCTGTTTCAGTGTTCCTGCAGGCAGCTCCTCAAGGCTTCTGCCCTTTCTTGCAGGTAAGTGCTATATATGTCTTTTGGTTGTTTTAGCATACTTTAGGCAGTGTAGGTCCTGCCAGATATGGGGTACATTGGCGTTGTTGGCAGGCTTATGCAATGTATGATCATATAGTGTGACTAAATCCCCATAATTTCCATATGTAGTACTTAGTTATTTCTCCTCTTGTTTTGCATATGTTATCTTGTCTTGTTTTAGTTTGTATACCCAGCCCATGTACAGTTCTGTCCAGTCATGCCCATGTTATGTTCATGTTTTCCTCATGTCTTGTGTATATGTTCTGGGTTTAGCTTACTATCTTTCTCTGGTTCTGGGTTCTCCTAGTTTTGTCTTGTTTCCTTGTTTGGTGCCTATCTCTAGTCTTGCCTTGTTTCTAGTACTGGATACAATCTTGCTGCAGAGTCTCCCTATTCAGCTCCTGGGAGGTCTGCTTAATTTCCATGCTCCTAGTTCCTGGTATCCGCTTAAGCTGATTCAGGGTCTTGGTATGTGGCTGCACAAACGCTGGTGCTCAACACCAGGGGGCGTGCGGTTACCCTGCACCAGACCCTGCCAATCCACCTCCACGCTGTGACTCCTACTTTGAACATCAGGCATACTGGGTCCCGTTCCTGCACCGCCGCCTGGACAGTGTCTGGGTCCCGGGCATCGGACCGCCACCCTGACAGCTACAACCAGTTTTTTTTCTATCGATTTTTATTTATTTCTTTGCTGTTGAGGGAAGTAAAGAAAGAGTACAGCATATTAGGAGCCTCCATGTCTTTAATAAAACCAAGGTACCTGATCTAATAGAAAGCTACATTGAAACTGTAATATAATCTAGTACTTATATAAGATATAAGATAATAATCAAGGACAAATCACTGCTGCACTCAGTGTTTCTTGAATCTAAAAAAATTTGGGGCTGGGGTCAGGGTGGGGACCGCATTGCTGCTGGAGGCAACTTTGGGGTTAAACCAATCGAGAACGGTTTGACTCTTGAGATAAGTGTTGCTTCAGATTAAGTTGTTTTGGTGCCTGGAGTGTCCCTTTAAGCTAAATACATAGACAATCTTACTTGCTAAAAATCCGTCCAAAAGAACCCTTAGAATATAACCTTTTTTTCACTTGCACTTTCTTGCATTTATTGTAATGATTACTGCATTTCCTTTCATATAAAAGATCAGTGTCATAGCTGTTCATGTGCGATAGAATCCTATTGATTTGCTAGCAGGAAGTATGAACCTCTGTTTGATGCCATGCATGAGTATAGTCATTACTTCTCAAAATTGATTTTAGTGTATGAACAGGGATTACATGGGGAATCCCAGGAACTTCCTTGTATGTACATAGTGGGGAATTACGATGAAGCATAAACATACTTAACCCCATTCAACCCCCCCATAACGACAGACAACGTGGTATGGATGAACAGGCCACAGCATTTATTATAACATAAATAAATTACTGTATAACACACCCATAACTCCATATATTAAACTCTTCTTTCTGTAACGAAATTGTTAGAAACAAATAATCATAAAATAACATATATACATATACAACTCAACATACAGTGCTATACAGAGACCCCACCGTCCTTGCCAATAAACCTACAGTGGTTCCTAAACACCAGCGAGCAACCCATGGGGAGGCACATGTCCACAAAAAACTGGCCCTCAAAGGCACACCCCAAAAGATGATGGCACTACGGATGCACCGGGAGCAGCCGGAAAGTGGATTCCACATCCGCCTTAGCCAGCAACGCCCCGGGGCCCGCCGCTCTCACCATGCGAACCGCCGCATCAAAGGATGCGTAGGAAACCCTGCAAAGTTCCGTGGAAATGTCGTCATTCACCGATCCGCCACGAGGGTACGACAAATGGTGAATCAAACGATACTTCCCGGGATCCTTCTTGGGCACCACACCCAAGGGAGAAACTCGCAGATTCGCCATCGGCGGGGTGGAGAAGGGGCCGGCCATCCGACCCAAGGAGACCTCCTTATCCAATTTTTCCCGCACCACCTGAGGAAAAGCCCGCACGGACTTGAGGTTCCGGACGGAGAGCAGCGAGGGCGCTCCGTGAAAGGGATCCAAAACCCCTGCTCAAACCCATCCACCAGGATACGCGCCGCAGCCCGATTCTTATAAAGGTCGAACCACGGGCGTATCGCATTTACGAGGACCGTCGTCATCGCCCTTAGCCCCCATGTCCCCCTTCTCCCCCGTTTTGCCCAACTTGAAACAGCGGGAGGCAGGATGGGCCCCACTGCAGCCGGTGCACTCATGCTTAAACCGGCACGAGGACCCCCACTTACAGAGACTGTCATTAAATTTCCAACAACAGCCGGACCTCTGACTGGAGGCCGATGAGGAGGAGGATGCGCCCCCACCGCCCCCACCAAGAAAAGACGAAAACGCACCCTGTTGAGGGGCAGGACGAGCCATGATGGAAAGCCATAGACCGATATCCATCTGATCCCACGACAGCAAGGGACGCACTGCCAGCCGCTGTCGAAACTGCTTGTCGTACCTCCACCAACCCAGCCCCCCATAGGTGCGACAAGCATTCCAGATCGTGTCCTGATAACAGAACAGAGCGGAACACTTCTGGGGAGACTTCTCTCCCACCACGCTGGCCAAAAATAGAGAACGCCCGAATCCAGTTCCCAAAGTTTTGGGAATTTTGCGAAAACGGTACTGCTCCCTATCCTTTTCAGACTCCTTGCTGTCCTTGTCCACCACGGGAGGAGCTTCCTCCAGCGGCAGAAGAGAAAATATTTCTACAAACTCCCCCTTCCAAATTTTTTCTTTAGTCACCTGCTTCAAGTGCAAGCCCAGGGGGCCGGACCAGCACATGTAAGCAGCACCCCGCGCCACGTCCGAGACCCCCCCGTCGAGACAAGCATCGCCCGCGGCGGAACCAACACTGGCCACAGCGGGCGCCGGGGAACTCAGAGGCACCGCACCGACACCCGACCCGGGTAGGGGCCCAGTAGTAGGAGAAGACTGAACCTGAGGAGGGAGCAGGGCAGGGGACCACGCTGACCGGAGCTGACCATCAATAGCATTACCGCTAACCGCCACCCCCTTCTCCCACTGATCCAAAAAACCACTAAGACCTAAGAGGAACCCCCCCAACTCGGGACCCGCAGCGCCAGAAACGGAAGGAATAAGGTACTCACCGGTCGCAGACTGGCGATCCAAGCCCGGCACTGCGCTCACAGAAGGCTGAGGTAAGGAAACTGTAGTTCCAGCATCCACTGAAGACATCAGCTGAGATCCAGGCGCCACCTGCTGGACGGATCCATGAACTGCAGCAGTATCCTGAGAAGAGAGCAGCAGAGAGGACGTGAGCCCATGCCCCAGCGGAGATGGCCGAGGTAAGTGACCTGCAGGGGGGGGGGGCAGTTAGGGCAGAGGGGGCAGAATAGAAGAGATGGGAGGCAGACAGGGAGGAATGGGGACCAGAAGGAGGGGAAGAAAAGGCAGGAGGGGTAAGAAAAGAAGGGGGAGGGGGAGGAGGCCCACCAGAGGAGGGGAGGGGGGGGGGGCAGAAATCGGGCAGGAGGGAGGGGGACCCAGGAAAGGGTAAGCTGGGCCCCCTGGAAAAAAACAGAAGAACGAGCAGGGGAAGGAGGGGAGACAGAACCCTGGGAGCCTTCCTCACTGGCAGAGGAGGCTCCCGACGGGCAAGGAGACCCCCCCCGGACCCCCAACGGCGGTACAGAGGTACCCCGCGCAGCCCGCGAGGGCCTACTCACCGCCCTACCGCCCCGCCGGCCGCGGGGGGACCTGGACCGTTGCCGGGCGGCCGCCTGCCGCCCGGATGGCAGAATCCGCCGCCCCCGGACCGCAAACCAGCACAGGCGGCCGGGGCGGATGGTGTAGAGGGGGATCCTCGGGTAGGCCGCGCGGCAACCGCACCAGGGGGCCGCGCGACGGAAGCAGGCCGCATCCCCGGCCTAGGAGTAGTAGGCCGCGCGGCCGTGGAGGCAGCAGGCCGCGCGGCGGAAGTAGGCCGCATCCCCGGCCTCACAGTGGAAGGCCGTGCGGTAACGGAGGCGTCTGGTCGCGCGGCAGTGGCAAGCCCCGTGTCTGAAGGCCGTGCCGCGCGCGCGGCCGCAAATCACCTCTTCTGGCGGCAGGCCCCGTGTCTGGAGCCCCACGCGGTTCCGGCGATGCCTTGGGCCCGGGCTCCCAGTCCTCAACCGGGCCCGAGGAGTAGGATCAGGGGAGAGCCTGGCAGGCGGGCGGGAACGCCTGCCAGTGCTGGTGCGGCCCCCAGGGGCAGGGACCGCAGGTGGAGCAGCAGGGGAGACCACAGGGGGTGCCCCAGGGGAGGGTAGGCCACGGGAGGTGCCCACACCGCTAGCCATACCTCCACTAATGTTGGCGAATTGCTCCCTTAGTTGCCGGCCACCATCCAGCGCAGCAGCAGCCCTGAGGGATGCCAGGATCGCCTCAACATCCATCCCTCAAGCTGTGGAGACTAAAGGCCCAGGCAAACAGGAGCTGCAGACAGGAAGCTGTTTACTGGCCCGAATCCCAAGTGGCACTGAGGTAAGACCTCCCCACTACTAGCTCACATAGCCCTAACCCCAACCACACACATACACACACTACCAAAGACCCTCCCATGCATCTATCCCCACACTCCTACATGTGCCCTTGTCCGCTTAGCTGCGCTAGCTCCCCAGGGCCTGATTGTAATGTATGCTTTTGAAGGTCAATAATTTGTAGTGAAACTGGGGACAATGATGGATAATCCCAGGGCAGGCAAGGTCAAGCTGAATAAGAAATATGTACAGGTTGTTTTTTTTTTTTTCATAATTCCAAGGACGCATTAAAAATAACTTGCTTTCATAAACCAGTAACACAATGTTTACATTTTAGCAGCTCTTTCAGTAAAGATTTCTGCCTGTTAAAAACCTGACTAAGCGCTCAAAGTGGATGTACTTCCTACACAGCTTTCAGCACCATTAGTAATATTTATCATAACTTGCTTGAGGTTATGCCTTTTTTTTCCATCAGTAAAACGATTTTAGATATATTTAGTCTAAAAGTTAGGAACTGTCTTATTTCAACAGCTGCGTTCAATGACGTGGAAAAATTAAATAACCTGCTTCTTCTCGTTCTTTTCGATAATACTGCAAGAAACAACTTTGTCCAAAGCGGAGGAGTGACTTAAAAGTGAGGAATTGAGACGAGTTAAAGAGAAACTGTAACATTTAGAGTCTCTTGTTTCTACACACCAATACTTACCTGTTCTGCACTTCTGTGTTGCGGCATCATACCATCCCATAATGCCTTGGGCACACAAATGCACACTTGGGCATGAAAAGGTCAAATATTGTAATGTATTTTTGTAACAATGAATGAATGGCAATGAATGAAGAAAAAGTAATCAAAGTTAGAAAAATAAAAAAATCCAACAAACAATATATAATGGCCATATAAAGAAGTAGAATCATTATATGGTTGTTATGTCAGATGTAAATTAATGATATATCATGGCAAGAATTCTTCTATTGTTTTATCTGCAAACTTTCTATGTCCATTAGTATGAGTGTGAACACAGAGAACAAGCCCTGGAGTACCAGGGTCTGAAGCAATGGTATCAGGTTGGCCATAAAGACAGATAATCTTCTACAAAAGCAACAAAATGGGTCAACATCTAAACGAGTTACTGTCTCAAAGGTGCTACAGCATTAAATTTCTCTCGAGTTGTAATTTGTCACAATTTTGGGCGTTTGGAATGTCATTTGAAATCATGAACTTTGAAACTCTACACAGATGAGTCACACAACAAATTAAACAGACAATGCACAAAATCAGCCTGTTTGATTCGTGATTTGGAGTTCTGTCTATGTCACCAAAAAAAAAAAAAAAAAAAAGATGATTGACCATAAGGGAACACTCACTAAATGTTTATTTTATTCACAGATCAAGTGCGAAGTGACCAACAGAGGGGAAAAAAGGATGAGCAGTAAATTGTTTTCAAAATATTTTTATATATATATAAGTGGCCAATCAGGTGACCCACACACTTAAGGGCTCCCAATGGGTATTGCTGAAAAGGGGCCCTTTAACAACATGACCAGGTCCTAGTAATATCGGCGATGCTGAAAAGAACTGAGAGCCGGTAACTTCCTCTCACCTCCATAGTAGTAGTGGGAGGAAGAAAGGAGGAGGAGGTGGCAAAGACAGCAGGGTAGGGGAGAAAAAGGAGGGAGAGACCCAGCTCCACCCAGCGCTACACATCCATCAGCCTCAGCAAGCAGCAGGACCCCATGGAAGCCACCCACTTGCACGGGGTAGCTAAAAATATAAGAATTATGATGTTTAGGTCTGTGTATATATGTCCGTGTGTGTGTAGCTATGTGGGTATCAGGGTGTTTATATGTGTGCGTATGTTAGTGTGTGTATCTGTGCATTCATCTTGCCATCAATTTTCACAAGATTCCCGTGCCTTTAGAGCTCACACCCCCCAAAACATAGGTGAACCACCACCTTGGTTCACAGTGGAGATAGTATTCTTTTCACTATAGGCCTTGTTGACCCCTCTCCAAACATAGCAGTTATGGTTGTGGCCATAAAGCTCTATTTTGGTCTTGTCACTCCAAATAACAGTGTGCATATTCTGTTAGAAATGTCAAGGTGTTGTCGGGCATATTGTAACCGGGCTTTTTTGTGGCATTGGCGCATTAAAGACTTCTTTCTGGTAACTCGATCATGCAGCTCAGTTTGTTCAAGTATTGTTGTATTGTGCTCCTTGAAACAACCACACTGTCTTTTTCCAGAGCAGCCTGTATTTCTCCTCAGGTTACCTGTGAGGTTTTCCAAACCTTTCTTCTGGCAGTTGTGGCTGAAATCTTTCTTGATCTACCTGACCTTGGCTTGGTATCAAGAGATCTCTGAATTTTCCACTTTTTAATAAGTGATTGAACATTTTTAAGGCTTTGGATATCTTTTTATATCCTTTTCTATCTTTATAAGGTTCCATTACCTTGTTACACAGTTTTTTTTGACAGTTTTTTTCTGCTCCCCATGACTCAGTATCCAGCCTGCTCAGTGCATCCACGTGAGAGCTAACAAACTCATTGACTATATCTACACAGACACTAATTACAATTTAAAAAGCCACAGGTGTGTAAAATTAACCTTTAATTGCCATTTTAACCTGTGAGTCCCCTTGTGTGTCTGTAACAAGGCTAAACATTCAAGGGTATGTAAACTTTTTAACAGGGTCATTTGGGTGATTTTGTTATCATTATGATTTAAGAAGGAACCAAACAACTATGTGACAATACATGGCTTCATATGATTACTAGTAATCAATAAAAAAAATAAAAAAATCATGAGCAGTTATATTTTCAATTTCAATGCCAATATTTCACAATTTCTGCCAATTTCAATGCAAACATTTGAGCGCAATTGTATTTGTGGTTGAGGACAAAGGACAAGACTTAAACAAACAAGTCATTTGTGGTGTGCCAGAACAAAGGTCGAAAAGACCTGTGAATAAAGATTGACTGCTAAATTAATGATTAATAGGATTAATAGAAAAGGGGGGGGGCTGGGGTAATCTGAATGCTACTACCCAGGAAAGGAGGTAGGCTGGGTTAAATAGCCAAGTAACCACAGGCTACCACCTTTACATTTGTGACCGTGTACATGGCTGAGACTAAAATCAACAAGTCAGTTGTGTTGTTCATGAACTGACGGTCTGGTAGACCTGTAAATAAAAAGGACAAAAGTATTTTTGAAAATGCAACTTTATTACAAAATATACACATTACATAGCCACATCTTAAAATACGTTCCATAACTTATTTTCAGGTGTGATGTATCTATAACAGGCAGTTGACTTCCAACACCCTAATCTCTTAATGATATGAACTGGAATATTTTGCTAGATGCAGCTGACACTGCACTGATTCTAAACGAATGTCCTGGAAAGGAAGAAGGGTCCATACCTAATCTAACCAATAAAGTCCTAACATGCAAAATTAATTTAGGGGTTTACCATGTGGAGGTAGGAGTATTCTTGGGGAAAACTGCAAGGGAGTAGCAGTATTGATCTTCATGAGGCAACAATTATTGTAGGTAGGGTATAGCAGAATTTTTGTAGACGGGTAAATTTGATTAATTTTGAAATGTCTAAGACTAAAGACATAATGATCACCTGTTTTACATCGATATTGAATTTTTAGGTGCAGGGCTGAATTGGATTGTGACAAACGCTCCTTCCCATGAACGTTTGCCACAAACTCCTGGAGGAGTGTGGAAGTTTGCCTACTGCCCACCGACTATGGTCCAAGTCTGGGACACCATTTGTGAGTTACCCAGCCCAGCCAACATTAGCAGCTTTCCCTGGGTGCCCCTGGTTTGGCACTTTCCCTTCATTTGAATGGAAACGAATGCTAGCCGTTCGCATGAAACAAACCCATGTATGGTCCTCAGCGGTAATTAGTCGTGACTGCTCTGGAACTAATATCGGCACAAGGACTTCGTGGTTCCTCAATCACCTCTGCGGTTCCTAGCCACAGATGTTATGGAACTGTTTTCGGCATGAGGTTACCGTGCAGTTCCCGGACAACTTGGTCTGGGGTTTTGAACCACTTTGCAACCCATCAAGAGAGCGCTTTTTGGAGGGAAGGTGCCTGAGACTAAGGGGAACAAACACTACCTGACAGCAAGGTATTTCGATGCTGGAGCTCCTGAAAGTTCACCGTTAAAAGCACCAAACGCCCTGGAACTATTTTGCATGGATCTGAGCGCTATTTGGACAACTTGGGCGCTCAGATCCAGGCTATTTGGGGATTTATAAAATGTGTGGTTATTGTATTTTTTTTTTTTTTTACAATTTTTATTGTTTTCAACATGTCACAACTGGTGGGTTCAGAAAAATGAAGGGAGGGAGAATAAATGGTTGAGCTGTGAGGAGAAGGTGATAGGCAATTTTTGGGGTATGTGGGGGTGTCCCCGGAGGGACTGAAAGGAGTAAGTATGTGCGTGGGTCGAATTGTAGATCGGCGTGTGTGATTCCAAGTAGAACCGTGCGTATGGCCTCCCAGAAGGGTTGGATCAGCAGGCATTGCCACCAGATGTGTAGGACAGTATCTATTTGGGAGGTACATCTCCAGCACCTCGGGGAGCTGGATGGGAAGAGTTTATGCAATCTCACCGGTACTAAGTACCAACTGTATATCATTTTCGTATGTTGTTATAGAAGTGTGGCCGATTTGACCAATTTTTGGGGGGAGACAACTATGTCTTTCCACTGCTGCTGAGAAATCTCCTCTTCAAGTTCGAGTGCCCACTGTCTTGCAGGTGTGGCATCGGGTAGTGGCGTGTAATCTAGGATTAACCTGTAACACATGGAGAGCGGCCTGCAAGACCTAGGCAGTCTTTTACATATCTGTTCCCATAGGGTAAAGGCAGGCTCGCCCGTATGCTGTGGTGTGGGGTCCTGGGACCCATATTCATGCAGAAAGGATTGTTGTTGTCTATAAGAGAAGTGTGAGGTATGTGGGATACTGTGTTCCGATTGTAGTGTGGCGAAGTCTATGAGCGTTGCTCCTGTGTAGAAGTGGGTTAGGTGTTAAAGGCCTTTCTCGTGCCATGGTATAGCGTGGAACGTGGGAATGCAGTATGTTAGGGCCCATGTGGGAGATTTGAGAGTTAGTGCTCAGTTTAGCCCTGTGCAAGTCCCATGTGTGCAATAACAATGACAATTGATCAGGTATGTCTTGGATTGCCGGTCTGAGTAGTTTGGGTAGCCATAAGATATGTGGGATTTCGTATGGTTCCAACAGTCGTTTTTCTAGAGTTACCCATTGTGGAGGGGATTGGTCTAGAAAATGTGGTAGTGCAGATGCTAGTATTGCTGCCTGGTAGTAGGAGCGAACGTCTGGAACCGCTAGGCCACCTTCTCTTAGCGGTGCTTTTAGCAGTTTCAGTGCCACTCGAGGTTTCCCTCCTGCCCAAATGAACCTATTTATGTCCCTTTGGATCGTTTTGAAATAGGATTGGGGAATTTTTAATGGTAGCGTCAGAAAGCTATCTTTAGTGCGACTATTCTCTCAGTCCAAGTAAGGAAGATGGGTCCCCAGGTCTTTAAGGTTAATTTACATTCATTCCAGACTCTGATGTTGTTCCCTGCTATGAAGTCAGTGGGTTTATTGGTAAAAAAGGAGTCCCAGGTATTTTATATGGTCTCTCCTCCACTCAAATGAATATGACTTGCTCAGGGTTTGTATCAAGGATACGGGGAGGCCTATCCCCATAGCTTGGGTTTTTGTGGTGTTTAGGGAGTAGTACGAGAGGCGGCCATAGTCTTGTATAGTCTGCATAAGGTTAGGGAGGAATTTGGGGGGTTTTGAGATGTAAAGCAGGATGTCGTCAGCGAAAGCGCTAATTTTGTATTCTGTGTTTTTCACGGTAATACCATGGATGAGAGGTCTGAGTCTTCATGGAGGATTCAGCCGGGAAAGTCCTTGTAAGTCCTTGTTCCAGGATGGAGAGGCTCCAGGAGGACCCCAGCCAAGCCACGGCGACTGGGGCAGAAGCACTGACGTTTTCCTGGTTCCAGCTAGGAAGAGATCCTTGGTGAAGGTACCCAGTCGGATGATTTTTCAATAGTACATTTTTCAATAGTAAATTATTTAGGGTGGAGAATGCCATATAAATGTCTGTTAAACCAGGAAGTCTCAGCCCAGCGGAAGAGGAGGCCTGTGAATTTATAGGCTGGGTAAACCCCTCCCACAACTACAGGCTCTGCCTTTCCATTCGTAGTCGTGGACAATAAGCAGAGTTATAGTAGTGGTGGTATGATGTGTGCTGGGATGTTTACTAAAAGAAGCGGTGCTTATTCTAAAAGAATGACCTCAATATGTTCAAGGGTCGTGTCAGAGTTTTATGAATTGTGTCCTGACGTACAGGATGAATTTGATGTAGTCAGTTGTTACCGTGTAACCTTAAAAGAGCGTGTATGCCTGTGTAGTCCTGTGAGTGTCGGACAATTGGTCTAGTATGTTAACCTGGCACCATTTATTGTTGATAGTATGTAGGTATATATCTACCAGTGGGTATGAGATAAATTTAAGTGTTTGTAAGCTAATTTAAGGTTGAGGTGGCAAAAGGATGTGAATGTCATCATTGTATTGATGGAGTACAGATTGATGATTCGATATATACTGAAGTGTACTTATTAAAATGGCCAGAGTTCTGGTATATAAATGGTTGCTATAAGCAGAGAGAGCCGCGTGTGCCGGCAATCTACCATAACCATGATGAGATGAGCTAATCCAGAATGAGATCCTGGAATCTAGGAGTTTTAGTATGTGATTAAGCAGCCGTGGAATGTTTGGAGGAATAACTGAAATGGGATTGAGACAAGGCTTCAGCTGCTATGTTGTGACGGGCTGGTATGTGTATGCAGACAAGGTAAAATTGCTGTGCTGCTGCCAGCCAAGTAACTTTGCATACTGCTGTGTTTGAGTACTAATTGACAGACTTCCTACCCCAAAGAGACCTCCAGGCTTGTGCAGTGGCTGTGATGGAGTATACTACAACAAGAGCTAAAGGTTACTAAAAGAGTAGACTTCATGTCTCTGTGGGCCATTTTTCATGGAACCAGTTGTCCTTGATAATGGCTGCAAATCCAGTCTAAAATAACAGGGGAGTCATTGGTCAGTGGGGGAATGAACATGCTGTGGCGGAACCAACCTCGCCACTGGCCACTGGAGGAGCCTGGTCACCTGCCTCCTGCCACTGGACTATGGCCCCATGTTTAACACTGTTCTTTTTCCCTGCAGAAAGGCTGGTTCATGCCTTTTTGCGGACTGTTAAAGCCATGCTACCCCAGATAGCTATGCCATGGAGCCCAGCCATATACTGAAAGACTGTATGAAAGACTTTGGCTCCATAGCGATTGAACTGTATGTATGTGATCTGAGCGCTATCCGGTAATAATGTGCGCTCAGATCTAAGCTATCTGGGGATAGGTAGAATGTGTACGTTCAATGTGATAAATGTAACAGTATGTAATTGTATGTCTTTTATTGTCCTTTGTCTGCCATGTGGCTAATGGAGTTTTGCCTCTGTCCTTGGAGATAATTGGATTACTTCCCAATTATCTCCAGGCCAGAGAGGAGGGATTGTGATGCAGTGTGGGATTGTAAGCTTGTGATTGGTCAATGTCCAATATGTTTCCCAGTCTTCCATCTGGTCCCCTAGGGGAGTGTCCACTGGGTGGGAGACCTGCATAAAAGCCGGGCAGGTAGCCCCAGTAAATCAGTTCTGCTTGACCCTCAAACGAAGTGTCTTCTCGTTCTTGGGGGAAATTGGATTGTATGCTGTTACAGTGCGACTGCAAGGAGTGTAAACTGTTCGGCTGTTTACAGCATTCGTGTGTTTCCTGTTTGGGAGTTTGGAGCCTTCCCCAGGTTCCAGTTTGGGAGATTGGTGAATTCATGTGTTTGCAGTTCGGGAGATTGGTGAATTCATGTGTTGGCAGTTCGGGAGATTGGTGATTGCAGTAGCTGTCTGTGCATCTGAAAAGGGGAATATCGCCTAAACGTTTTTTAACCTATTTTGTGCAAAACGGTCCGTTACACATGCCTTACCTGTTACAGTGGAGTAGGACGTTGGCCACATGAACAGGTCTGCTTGAACATGTGTTGTCATGGTGCTACTGTCAGTAGGAAACCTGGAGTAGGCAGAGCAGTCAGGAATAAGGGATTTACTTGCATTAAAATGCACATGGCATGGTACAGAGAAACAAGGAAAGAGTGGAGAGACAAACGGGAACAGGCACCTTTGCCAATGAATGACTCAGTCTTTCCTGATACGCCGGACACTGCCCACAGGGGGCAAGGCTGTATTGACAATAAGTCAAGATGTACACCTAGTAATATTACAGGTATAGGCCTATGGTATATCTTGGGGCAGCGAAATACCCAGGATGAAACAGGGCCATGGACTTGAGAATGCTCTAGAGCAGGGGTAGGCAACCTTTTGGTAGTGCTGTGCCAAAATAAAACTTTGACGTCCCTTGGTGTGCCGGCAATAAATTCAATGAGGAATGCATGGTTAAGAAAGTTTAATATTTTATTAATGATGACAACAAATAAAGAAGGTCTGTTTTAAGAGAACAACTAATCATATTGATTTGTCTTTTGCTTTTTAATGTAATTTCTAATTACATTTACACGTGCTGAAAATATTTTTAGAACGTAATAACAAAGAACATACAACAGCATTTTTTTATTTTTTACAGGACAAACTTAGTGAGATCCCTGTCCTTGCTTTTCCTTGCTTAGTTCCTCTATGTCAGGAACATACTGCGTAACTTTAAGCTTCACACAGGCTTCTGAATGAGCAGTTGAGAGACGGCTTCGATGCGGATTCAAAATGATCTTCATGTGTGAAAAGATTTGCTCACATATATATGTTGACCCAAAGGCCGAAAGCAACGCTAGTGCAATTTTCTTTAAGCAGATGAATTTTTCAGGTAGACTGGTCCAACATTGCACAATGGCAGCTGATCTATCTGTGCAATTTCCCTCCAGAGTTTTCCGCAGTTCTTCAAATTTTGTTCTCCATAATTCTGATGCCTTCAATTCAATAAGCTGGATTTCAAAATCATCAACATTCATCCATTCAAAAAGAGTTAACCCAAATGAGGTAGATTCGGTTAAGTCAGGCTTGATAAGGAATGAAAATGTTGGCCCATGGATCTCAAAATCTTGACATCGTTCTGTGAACTCTTTTCTGAGCGCCCCAATGTACTTCTGCAGTTCTTCTGTGCCAACTGGATAATGCGCCGAATGTGCTTTTACATTGGGAAAATACTTGTATGTCTCAGTAGTGATATCCCGACAATACACATTCAGTTTTTCCATGAATCCTTTCCAGTATTCATAAAGATGAAGAACAGTTTGTCCTTCTCCCTGTAACTGTAAATTCAGGTCATTCAGGTGTGCAGTTATATCAGCCAGGAACATAAGCTTGCAAAGCCAGTTAATATCACTTAGTTCTGGGTAATTATGACCTTTTTCACTGGTGAAATTCTTGATCTCCTCCAAGCATGCTACAAATCTGCTCAATACCTTGCCACGACTGAGCCAACGAACGTTATTATAAAGAGGGAGATCAGAATACGAACTCTCCAGTTCCTCCAGTAAGGACCTGAACTGTCTGTGGGTTAATGCAGAGCGGCTAACTAAAAAATTTACAATTTTTACAACTGTTTCCATCACAAAGTTCAAGGATGAAGATGATATTTTTGCACACAAGTTCTCTTGGTGAATTATGCAATGGAATTTTAGTGCAGGACGACCAATGCGTTCTTGGAGAAGTTTTACAAATCCTTTGTTTTTTCCAACCATGGCAGGGGCACCATCTGTAGTTATACAGAATATTTTATTGATATCTATACTCTGCTTTTCAAAATAATCGGCAAATGCAGACATAATATCCTGTCCTTTTGTTCCTTCAAGTGATTTGAGACAACACAATTCTTCATAAATGCGATCATTTTCACAGTAGCGAGCAACTACTGCGAGGCGAGCCATGTCATTTACATCAACACTTTCATCCACAGCGACACTAAAGACAAGAGCGTCTTTTAAACTTCTTCTTTGCTTATCTTGTATATTGTCTGTCATTTCGGTCACTCGTCTTTCTATTGTTCTTGCCGATACTGGTATATCTTTTATCCGTGATAATATTGTATCTTTATTAGGCAAATCGCCAAATAAAACTTCAGCACCGTTTATAAAGGCTTCTTTAATATATTCACCATCTGTGAAAGGTTTCCCTTTTCTTGCTACACACTGAGCAATTTTATAACTACATTCAGTAGCTTTATTCTTTGCTCCAATTACTTGGCTGAATATACTGGTTTGTTTTTTATATCTACAAACTGCTCTTTTTATGGCTTCCATTTTGTCCTCCATGTTATTAAATGACGATTCATGTTTAGTTTGAAAATGTCTTTTGACACTTGATGTTCGGCAAACAATACTTTCACAGCATAATGCACACACAGCACGATCCTTCTGCTGTACAACTCCATATTCCTCAGTCCATGAAGGCTGAAAAGTGCGGATGTCAAGCTTTTGCTTTTTGGCGGTAGACATTTTAGCAAATGGAAGTAGGATCTGCAATCTAAACCTGAGAAGGCTGAGAAGAACTGTTCGTTCAAACAATGTGATTGCTCCCTGTGGATCCTGCAAATAAGCAAAAATAACCATTTTCTATAATGTGCCACAATAATCCATATTTCTGATACTTTTGATTCCTCTTTTGGATTTTGTATTTGTTCTTCTATTTTTTTTTAACATTGATTACATCCCCAAAACAAATGAACATCATAAAAGCTGCCTTTCTTTCTCCGAAAACTGCCACGCTGACAGTGGTTGGAAATATTGTTGGGTGCATTTGTGCACCTCTCTTTTATACACTGGAACCAACAAAATTGTGAACCAATCTCCCATCCCCTCAAAAAAAAAATTGAACAGAAAAATAAGATGAATCAAGAGGCGCAGTAAGGAATATTAAAGGAGGTGTAAATGTCCCATTTTGTCAGAAATTACTAGTACAGTGTACATGCCACAGACAGGCCTGTAGAGTTCAGCCCCTGTCTAATAACACCAGAATATAACAAATGACACAGCGACATAATGGGCTTCAATAAGAGGGTAAATAAGTACAAAGATACTCTTTCCTTTTTTATTTTTTATAATTCTTTATTTTTGTTGTGAATGAGATTACATTTCAACTTTTATTGCCACAACAGCGAGAAGTAAAACACATACAAGGCATATAATGAAACGATTGTATGCCATTTTTATATACTGCACTATTTGCAGTAACAGGCCAGGTTTACATGTCTGTGTCTGTTTCAGTAGTAGTGGATGAGCAATCAAAAATAGACATGTAATGACAATTAGATCTAGAAAATAGTGGTACACCCAGAAGGCCTCAGCCATAGGCATTAGGTGTGGGATCGCTGCTGCTGGGGCCACTGATTCCAGGCAAGCTGCCAGCTTCTCCCAAAAGGCGTCCGAGCCGGTTCAGCCGATCCTGCATATCCCATTTCCCACTGCCTGGGTCAGAAGCACACACGGTGGCTGTAATTTTAGTTGCCACATGGTGTTGGCTTTGTGGTGGTGTTGTGTGCTCCTAGCTCACTGAGGAGGGAGAACAGGGCACAAGCTGGTGTTTGGCTTAGCACAGGCTGCTCCAGGTGGGAGATTGGCCGCCCCTCCCTTCCATGCTTCACACCAGGCCGCAATATGCTCGGAGCCCCCTCCAGGACTGTCAGCCACAATCACAGCTTGTCGCCAGTAGTCGGGTAAGCCCAGGTTAGAGCTACTGCAATATTGATTTAGAGCGTGGCAGGGCCCAGCAGGGTCCCCAAAAACAACCATGACTACTTAAATGTATTTAAGTGGTCATGTTATCTGGAGTCCGTGGGTGCCAGGATCCACGTCACTAACATTTAGCAGTGCAGGTTGGTCCCCAGTAACCCGGCCTCCAATGATGATGCAGAGGAGACAGAACTATGCTTCCACCTGAAGCCATACCAGAGATTAGGACAGTGATTGACTGAGAGTGCTTAGTTGACAGTTTATCACAGGTTCAAACTATGTACGGAGTGTATTAATGTATTCAGTGGCGTATTTTGGATTTGTGCTGCCCAAGGCATGATGAACTTGGGAACCCTCTAATTTAAATTTGCCCCACCTTTCCTGTTAAAAACTAACTCACATTTTGACTGACACACACACACACACACACTCACTGAATTGACATTTAAATTGAATTGACACAATCTGACAGACACACAATAACTCGGACACACACTGACAGAAGCGCACATGCACTGACAGACACGCACACTCACACATTCATTGACAGACACGTATAATCACTCAGACACACATACAGACATACACAAACTCACTCACAGACACACACACCCATCCACCCACATTCACTGACCCTCACACACATTCACTTACAGGCACACACACTCACACATTCATTGACAGACTGACACAAACTCACTGACAGACACAAACTTACACACACACACTCACACACTGAAAGATATAAATACACACACTCAAAGACCCACACTGACAGACACACAAACTTACTGACAGACAGACACACATATATTCACTGACAAACACATACACACACATTTTTCCCCCAACACTCACAAATTTTTGCTATTTCTTTAAAAAAAAATAAAAAATCTACCCAGCCTCATTACTGTTGAGAAAGCTGGGTGGATAATTTACCTGTGGTAATTTACCTGTGGTCCACCCCACGGGGGCCCAAAACTGGCTAACCGGTCAGCTCTTGGGCCCCCATAAAACAAGGCTAACAAGGCATGGGCATTTGGAGCTGTGTTTTGGAAAGTGCCGCCCAACGCAAATACCTTGTTAGCCTCACGGTAAATGCATCGCTGAATGTATTATAGAGCCCCACAGCAATAAAATGCGCGTGTATGTAAGGAGAAGTGTATCACACAGCTCAACTGCAAAAACAATCACAATAATATGAACGTAATAAATGCAGTGTATGAACATATCACAGAGCCCTCAGAGATACAACTCACATCAAAGTGAGTGCATAATTTCATCACAGAGCTCCGCAGCAATAAAAATCAGTTATGTGGTTCAGAGTGCATCAGTGTTCTAATACTGTGTGTGGGATGTCTGTGTATTGAACGGCTGATTGTGATGTGTGTGTGTGTGTGTGTGTGGAGGAGGGTAGCGGTTGTGCGTATGGTTGGCTGAGTGTGATTTGTGTGTGTGTGAGTGGTGGAGTGTAATGTGACACATTGTAGTCGAGTGTACTGGTCACACTTCATGTCTGATCTCTCCTAGTCTCTCACATTGCAGGAATGGCTCCAAGAGCTTGCAATCTAACTCAAGCTAGTATTTCTGTTTGTATTTTTTACATAATTAGGAAATGCTCACTTGACTTAGATTGCAAGCTTTTGGGGGCTATTCCCTTAAGCCTTTACATATAGAGACCAGGGCACCCAGGGAATGGACTGTACAGCTTACAATCTAACACAAGTTAACATTTATGTGATATATATATGAGTATAATAAAACTTTTGTATCACATTAAAGTTAATTTGAGTTAGATTGACAGCTCTTGGGGACCATTCCTGTATGCCCTCATGAGGATTTATTTGTAACATAAATAATGTGGCACTGGCACCAGGTAAATTAAGGCAATTTACCTGATAGTATTCAGGGTCAGGGACTGACAGGCAAACAGTGAAGTGGTAGTAGCAGACACAAGGGACAAGGCAATCTCTGATTTTGTGACACAGTCAGGAGCAGAAGTGATTCCTGTGATCACTACTGCTTCTGATTGGCTCCCATAAACAAGAAGCCCCACACAGATTTGCTGTAGACCTGTAAATAAATCATCCAGTCTGAGGATGCTGCTGACAGAGTAGGACAGGAGGCGGGGCTGAAGCTTGGTCTGGAGGCGGGACTGAGGATGCTGCTGACAGAGTAGGAGGCGGGACTGAAGACTAGGCAGGAGGCGGGGCTAATCACTAGGCAGGAGGCAGGGCTGAGGATGCTGCTGACAGAGTGGGAGGGCTGGAGGCGAGGCACAGATCATTGGAGCTGAGGTAAGAGTGGCGGAACTCCAGATCGCAAGTTCTTGTGATGCTGGAAGTTCCGCCGCCGCGCAAGTTCCCTTCCGGTTTCCCTCAGTGTAGATCGGTCGGCAACGTCGCGTGCCGCTCAAATGCACCCCGCGTGCCAGAGGTTTCCGACCCCTGCTCTAGAGTATAGGTTTCTCAACAGTCAGAAATGTGCTGTGATAATGTATCGTTGTATGGCAGTCACAGGCAGTCAATAGCAGCCATGAGAGTGTCACCACAAATACATTGAATAATTTAGGCCTGCTATAGACCCCAGACATGAAACGGGTGGCAAATAAAATGCCCCTACCATTTAATACCATGCAAATGCCACAGGGACATCCACTGTGACATGTTGCAGGGAACTACTTTGAAGGGAATTAGTGAAGTCAGGCAAGGTGTAGTAAGGAATAAGGAATCAATAGTTATCTATAAGGTCTTGGGAGGCAATCTACAAGGAGACCAAATTGATGTCTTTGCCTACCAATATGTACTTCCTAATGACAGAAGAATTAAATGTGCCGGTGAAATAACGTGAGTAGAGGGAGTGTTTGCCGGACTGTAACTTCTGATGTTACCTATAGTGGATGAAAGTAAGGGGTTCACAGTGGGAGGGTTAGGAACTCCTGAGTTAGGGGACCCTAATTCTCCAGACTATCCTAGAACATAATTATGATGTTGTCTATGATACTTACCATGTTGTCTATGATACTTGCATGGGCGCTGATATCCGGCTGAGGAGCTCAGAGTTGGCAATCATGAGTCTGTACAGCTCAGCTTCAGTGCTGTAGCTGGGAACGGTAAGTCTTTATGCATGAGTTTGTCAGCAATTAAAAACAGCCCAGGATTACAAAGAACTGTGTTAGTGATATACTGATACTTGACCAGAGTACAATGGACTAGCTGGGGTGGAGGGTCTGGCGGGGTACTTGGGAATTAAATAACCTCTCATAGTGGTGAGAGACAAATTATGATGAATAAACAATGAGTAAATATAATTGGCATGCTGATGAGAGTATAAGCCCTGTATCAACTAGCAGCTTGCTAAGTGCCGGATGGTGATAAAATTAGCTATACAAGGAAAAGGTGAGGCCTTGCTAAATGCCAAATGGCTCAGAGGCTCTAGCTGTGATTTTGGCCAAGAGACTGAGGCCACAAAAAGACGAGGTGCGAATGTTGGCCTCTCGGTGACAAGTAAGAGATTCAAATGAGTGGCTGTGACAGGTGAGGCCCTATCTAATAACCTGTAGAGGTTGGAGCAAGGCTCTAGCTATGAGTTGGTCCAATGGGTGAATACCTCCACGTGAGAATGGGTGTAGACCTTGCAGGACTGAATTAGGAATATACTAGAAAATGGCCCGCACCAAACCCTTTTCAGCCAGTTGATCTATCCCTAATAAATATAGGGGAATAGAAACGTAATGGATTGATAGAAAGTATGTTGGAACGTACGTACCTTGCCCAACTAGTAAGGTTGAGCTTGAGAAAGGATATCGTAGAGTGGAACCTAAAGACACAATGAGAATATGTCCAGGATGGTGTAAATGTAGTGATGTCCCGAACGGTTCGCTGGTGAATAGTTCCTGGCGAACATAGTGTGTTCGCGTTCGCCACGGATGGCGAACATATGCGATGTGCGGTCCGCCCCTATTCGTCATCATTGAGTAAACTTTGACCCTGTACCTCACAGTCAGCAGACACATTCCAGCCAATCAGCAGCAGACCCTCCCTCCCACACCCTCCCACCTCCTAGACAGCATACAATTTAGATTAATTCTGAAGCTGCATTCATATTTTTTTTTTGTGTTTATTATACATTATCCTCCATAGCCAGTAACCTGTGTTTATTATACATTATCCCCCATAGCCAGTAACCTGTGTTTATTATACATTATCCCCCCGTAGCCAGTAACCTGTGTTTATTATACATTATCCCCCATAGCCAGTAACCTGTGTTTATTATACATTATCCCTCCCATAGCCAGTAACCTGTGTTTATTATACATTATCCCCATAGTCATTTATCGTTGGACCCAGGGCCGGCGCATCCATAAGGCGGCACAGGCGGCCGCCTTAGGGCGCACGGGCTCTGGGGGCAAAATATTTCAGTGGCCGGCAGGAGGGAAGCTCTCCCTCCTGCCGGCCACCATCTGGACCCCGGCGCGGCAGTGCTGTGATGTGATAAGGCGCGGCGAGGGAGCTCTAATCTCACCGCTCTGCTCTCTCGCACACTGTCTGCTGATGCCGCAGGAGCCGGAATATGACGTCATATTCCGGCTCCCGCGATATCAGCAGACAGCCCGCGAGGGAGCAGAGCGGTGAGATTAGAGCTCCCTCGCCGTGCCTGATCACAGCACTGCCGCACGCCGCCCAGCAGCCCCACTGGACCTCCAGGTAGGGAGGCTGGGTGGAAAATGTGTATTTATTAAAATAATTAGTGAATGTATGTCATGTCTGTGTGTGAGTGTCTGTATCTGTGAGTGACAGTGTGTGTGTCTGTGAGTGACAGTGTGTGTTTGTGAGTTACAGCGTGTGTGTCTGTGAGTGACAGCGTGTGTGTCTGTGTGAGTGTCTGTCTGTGAGTGACAGCGTGTGTGTCTGTGAGTGACAGCGTGTGTGTCTGTGAGTGACAGTGTGTGTCTGTGAGTGACAGCGTCTGTCTGTGAGTGACTGAGTGTATGAGTGTGTGTGCATGTGAGTCTATGAGTGTGTCTGTCAATGTATGATGAGTGTGTGTCTGTCAAATCAGTGAGAGTATGTTTGTCATTGAGTCTGTGTGTGACTATCAGTGTGTCTGTCAATGAGTGTCAATCAGTGTGGGTCTGTCAGTGTCAATGAATGAGTGTGTGTCTCAGATCAATGAGTCTGTGTCTGTCAGTGACGTCTGTGTGTTTGTCATTGAGTGTGTGACTGTCAGTGTGTACAGAGTGTAGTGGAGCGGAGCGCGGTACAGGAGCTTCTGTTTCCTGTACGTGGCCAGACTGACAGGAGGTGCTCACAGAGAGAGCAGTCCCTGTCAGTCCAGCCGGGTACAGAAAACTGAAGCTCCTTTAGGGGATCTGCTCCGCTCGGCAATGCAACAATAGAGGTAGGAGGCACACTAGGAAGGGGAGTGTGTCCACTAAAGGGGTGTGGGATGCACCAAGGGACAGGGAGGGAATGAGAGAGAAATACCAAGAGACAGGGAAAAGAGGGGGGAGGGGAGAAGAACACTAAGGGACAGGGAAGGGACCACTAATGGTCGGGGAGGGGAGAAGGGAAGGCACATAGGTGAAGATTTTTTTTGGGGGGGGGGGATGGAAAAATGCATCTTCGCCTATGTACCTAAAAATCCAAGCACCGGCCCTGTTTGGACCTAGGCAGCATGATGTCTTAGGCCGGCCGAGAGAGTGAGTGAGTGAGTGAATAATATAATATATATGTTCAGAAACATATTAGTAATATATGTAAATCGGGTTCATGCAAAGAGGCTGAAAAAGTATTAAAGAAAAACACACTTATTGCATCAAATTTACAAAGCCAAACTTTTAAAAGCTTTCCTCATTTCTTTCTTGGGAATATATCGAATATATCGGTTGTAGACTGAGGATTTCCATCTGCCCAATCTTTTAATAATATGCACTGGAGTGTCAGTGTTGAAGGAGACCGAAGCTGCCCCTATTCTAAATGAAAGACCCGAGACATGGATACAACCCAATCTTAGGAGTAGTGTTCTGATGTAGAAGATGAATTTAGCCGTAGTCAGAGGGATTCAGTGAGAGTAGTGGTGAAATGTATGTGGCATGACTGAGTGTGGGTAAGTAAGAGACAAGTATTTTAACTGGGCACTAGTTCTAGGTGGGATAAAGTGGTATAGCGGATGGATGAGTAGTTTGGTTCGTTTTAGAGGTTTGTAGAGAAAGTATATAGTGATTGTGACGAGAGCAATCTCGCCACATTGCATTGGAGAAGCCTGGTTGCCCGCCTGCTGCCTTTGGACTATGGACCAGACTTTAAAAGACTTTATTTTCCCTGCAGAAAGGCTTATTCGTGCCTTTCTGCCGGGGTGTTCGGTAGATTTTATCTACCGAACAAACTGCCGAAGGAGCGACCACCTGGGAGCTGGAGTGTGCCGCCAATTTACCGCCCTGAAGCTGCGGTAAACCGCAGCTTAATTGACGAATACAGGGTGGTCTTTGTTCGTTTACCGAACACGTGCCGGCGCCCATTTTAAAAGTCCCGAGCGGCCAGCGGTGTTCAGCGCTTACACCATGGATCTAAAAACGGACACTTATTTGCACGAACACCGCTGAGCCGTCCGCCGCCTGGTTCTTATTCGTACAGATCTAACGAATACATGTTCATCCTGTACTTTTGTTATGTGAATGTGTTAACCCAGATAGCTATGCCATGGAGCCTATTTGTGTAATTAAAGACTTTGGCTCCATGGCAATTGAACTGTGTGAATAGGATCTTAGCGCTATTCGGTAGTTTTGTGCGCTCAGATCCCAGCTATCTGGGGATGTGTGACATGTCTGTGTTTTATGTATAAAATATGACTTTGTGTATTTTAAAGTGTTTTTATGTTTTTGTGCTCACCATGTGCATAATGGCGATTTGCCTTTGTCCTGGGAGATAATTGAATTACTTCTCAATTATCTCCAGGGCAGAGGAGAGGAAGCCAGGATGTATTGTGGAAAAGTATTGTGACTGTATGTCCTAAATTGATACCTGTCTGTCTTTTGTTACAGTCTCCCATTTGGTCCCCTAGGGGAGTGTCCACCATGTGGGAGACCTGCATAAATACAGGGCGGGTAGCCCATAATAAACCAGACCACTGCTTGACCCTCAACACGGAGCCTTGTCTCGTCTTTGGGGGGATTCACTGTATGCTGATGGAGACTGATTGCCAGTAGTGTAAGCCGCCTTGGAGCTTTTCCAGTTCGTCTGCTAGCAGCTGTTCGTGAGGTTCCGGTTCGGGAGTTTGGAGTGCTACCTTATTCCCTTGTATGCAGTTCGGGAGTTTGGTGCATTCACTTGTATTCAATTTGGGAGTTTGGTGTTTTACTGAAGCTGCCTTTATATCTGAAAGGGGAATATCGCCTAAATGGATTTTAACCCCTTGTCTGCTGAAACGGTCCGTTACAGTGATCATGATTTTTAGCGATATCCAATATTTTTAAGGTGGTTCCAGTGCCACCGCTCATCTCTGGTGTCACAATAGCTTGCATTTAAAAAAAACAAAACTTTTTTGACTGTAATATAATACATACATAGGCCAAAATAATGAGTAAGGAAAAGAGATATCTGATTGAACTGAATCTAGATATGAGTTCCCACTGTGCATCGTTCTACTAGAAGGACCTGACGTATGTGTAAGAAAAAATAGCCGAAGTAATTAAATGCCAAAACATGTATATCACATCTCTAGCTTACTATCACGAAGCGAATTGTGATATCAAGTAAGTGAATTAGATGAAGATGTGGGTTATACTAATTTAAGTAAAACACACAGATCGAAGAGGTCTGCATACGTATAATTGCGTAATGAGGGGTTCTGGATTCTTGGCAGTGTGCAGAGAGAGGGGCCATATATGGAGGACTTGCGTGGACCTAGCAAGGCAGTATGGAATATTAGAATAGTAGAATGTGATATGAAAGGGTTGTAGTTTCCCCTCGTAAGCAGGAAAATGTTGTATGTAAATGCCTAAATGGGGGGCCGAAATTGGATCGTAGCGTTTTGCCCGGGGAGGGCCATATGTAACCACTTGGAGTGAAGGCCTAATGAGGGCCATGTGTACAGGTATCATAACAAAAGGCAGAGAGTGCCCAATATAAGTCATGAGCTGCAGGATGGAAAAAATAGGGCTGTATGAGGGGTAAGTATGTATTGAACAAACAAATGTGGAAAAAACATATCAAGGTTGTAAGAGTTGTGTAGAGGCCAAGAATGAACTGGTCTATATGTAAGGGTAGGGGGAATTGTCATGAATACCAGGGTGGCAACGTTGTATGTAGCGGAGGGCAGTTTGAGGCCGTGATCAAAGGAAAATTAGGTAAATAACCAACATGATAGATTATTAAGTGTCTAGATGTAGGTGACTTGTCATATGTAACGTTGTAAATACCGTGCTAGACCAAAGTAGCTTAGTATGTGGAGTAAGGATAAAACTTATTGGATGAGGCATTAAGGTTTCCTGGATTCCTTAGGCTGTGAGAGGACAATATAGGTTGGTTTGGTGTAGGTCTAGCACGACCGTGCCTATAATTGAACGAAGTAAGATAACCAGTATATAACCCTCGTGAAGCAAGACCCTCATTTCAAGCCCAAATGAGGGGCCAAAATTGTTGGGTTGCCCATAGAGGGCCTTGTGAAGTGAATGCAGTTAAGGTCAAGTAAGGACCACGTTTAAAGGTGTTTAATAAATCAAGATCTGGACAATATTGAGGACACTCAATCGTTTGCAACATGTGAGTATATTTAGGCTGTGTACTATGTAGGTGATGCTCCCGCCTAATAGATACTGCTAAACCATAGTGTTTGACATGGGTAGGGACAATGTATGTGATAAAGGATACAAGTTCCCCAGGAGGATGACCTAGTGAAAGCTGTATAGTAAGGTATGATTAGTTTATCGATATCTTGTTGTGGTGGGGTAGTATGCAACCTCTGTAAGTGGATGTTATGCAAATGAAAAGCCCAATCAAGGGCTGAAATAGGAACATAGTATGTTGCCCACTGAGGGTCACGTGAAACGGACATTGCAAAGTCCCATTGAGGGCCTTTTGCAAGGACTATGTATGAGAGGCCGAGAAGGGGCCCAATGTAAGTCCAGAGGTAATGAGGGGGTGATTGGTAGATCAGATATAGATTGCAGAGTTGTGGAGAAGTAGCGATTAAAGGAAATATGGTAGTAATGAGACAGTAGAGAATACTACTACTACTACTACCACTATTACTACTACTACTAATAATAATAATAAGTGTCTAGCTTGTGAAATGGTTAACATAGAGACTTAACACATGTTAAAAGTTATACAAGACATACTTACTGAGCCAGTTGAACGAGGGTATAAAAGAGCATTTATTACAGGGATGAGGTTTAGTAGACCACTACAATGCAATAGTGCTGATTTGGTTTGAGCCTGTGATGGCCGTACGCTAAACGTAAGAGGACATACATTTTTAAAACATACATTTATAAAACGTCTAGCTTGTGAAAAGGTGAACGTAATATTTTTATTTTATTATTTTTTTTATATATAATGCATACGTTTATAAGGCATACTTGTGGAATGCTTAGGAGGATGATTTGCATTTATGCATACATAATTGGTATGGCACAATAGGGTTGAAAGCAACGGCCAATGCTTGTATACTGTAGAGTAACATGCATTAATGTGAGGCTATTGACGGTCGAATCGAATGGCAGTATTATGTGTTAGAGGCCCTATAGGACTTGTTAAGACACACTTGTAAATATAATCCAAATAAAACAAAAACATAAAAAAAATTAAAATTAAATGCATGTTTTCATTTGGGGTATATCTACTTAACAGTTATTTATTTATTTAAAAAAAGTTAAGCAGTTGAATGTCCCCAAGTGGCGGACCTGGTTTATGGTATGTCTTGATTGAAGTGCGACTATAACATATTTAGATGAGGGCCATGTATATGGCCGTATAACCATAGAACAGATATAATTATGACCGACAATTTTACAGTACGATTGACTATGCCCGTGCGGAGCCCAGAAAGGGCTAAAACAATAAGTAAGTATTGACAGACAGTGAAATAAGACAGATTGTTAACAGGCAGTACCATAAATGCTGAACACATGTATAGACACAAGTTTGGGTCTGACATGAATTTAGACAGTCAGTAGCAGCACTTAGCCACATAATTACATAATGAACAGTGTAGGCCCAATAAGTGCCTGAATACCAAGAGGGCAACGATAAGAAATACATATAGGTACTGAGGCCTGGTAAACATAAGTAATAAAAGCTACAAATATGAAAAATGAATATGGCATAGCATTTATTATACAAAAGAACGTAGGGTGACTAACTAAATTGAATATTATAAAATACGATATGTTCGAATATAGTAAGAAGAATGCACAAACTGAATTGAGGTATCACTGTGATGCTATGATTGAAATAAGCCGTATTTGCGTTAGTAGTGAAATTCATCATATCCGAATGAGGCACGAATACGGACTGAAATGCTAATGCAGCCCTAGTTAGTGAAAGGCCAAATGTGGGCTGAATACGTGTGGAATGTCAGTCATAGCGTGGCCCAACGCAGACCAAAAATAACAAATTTACTGTTTTGCTAAAAAAAAAAACACGTGAGCAGCAACAGGGCTTTTTTTTTGTTTTTTTTTTGTTTTTAACTCAAGTGTGGTAAAATGAATACTTGCATTGGCCTCACTATGCCAAGGCCAGCTTCTTTGTTTGGAGTTCAGGTAGTTTGTGTTGATGACCTTTGAACCGGAAGTAGATGGTTCTGTACTGAACCAGGAAGTCTCAGCCCAGAGGCCGAGTAAACCCTTCCCACAACTGCAGACTACGCCTTTCCATATATCAGAACTAATGCAGCCCTGGTCAGTGGCGTACACACAATCCATGGGGCACCAGTGCAAAACTGATCTGTGGGTCCCCCCCAGACACATACATACATACAGACACAGACATACATACAGACACGCACACATACATACATACTTACATACAGACACATACACACATACAGAGACACACACAGACAGACAGACAGACACACACACACATACATACAGACAGACACACACACACGCACATACACCCCCCACAGACACATACATACATACAGACACACATACATACATACACACAGACACACACACCCCCGACAGACATACACATAGACACATACACATAAACACAGACCCATACATACAGACAAATACACACACACATACAGACACATACACACACACATACAGACACATACATACAGAGACACACACAGACACATACAGACACACACACACATAAAGACATATACATACAGACACATACATAAAGAGACACACACACAGACCCACACACATACAAACACACACATATACAAAATGTTTAAGTCACCCTCCTGTGTCCTACCTTTTGCAGGAGGGTGACTTTCCCTGGGGTCCAGTGGGGGCTCTGCCTGAGACTCTCTCCTCCTTCTTCCCACGCGGCTCTCTGGTAGGTGGGAGGAGTGACCGGGCTGTCACTTCCTCCCAGCTCTGTCTGATGTCATCACAGGGGGCCAAGTCACGCTGTTAAAGCGCTGCAGCGCAAAATCCATATTCATTGGGTGGCCCTAACAGCATGGGCCACCCGATGGGCCCCTTCATGTGCGGCCCCAGTGGTTTGTCGCGTGGGCCTGGGCCGCAAAACATGGCGGCGGGTACCCAGTCGCAGGGGTCCACAGTGCGGCTGGGCCCCCTGGAGTGACGGGCCCAGTCGCAGCTGCGACCGCGGTATGTACACCAGTGGCCCTGGTACTAATATTCTGATATGATTTCTATTTGCTACAATTTAGCGTTTAGTGAATACATTTAAAAGTGGATTTCTTTATTGATACCAAATACTTTTCCCAAAATGTCAGTCATGTCAAAATGTCAAAAAAATTCTCTCCAAATGGTATTTTCAGCCAATCCATCTTTTAATATGTCTTTTCATTTAGGTCATCAGGTTAGCTAATAAATTGCGTCAATCTGGACTAATAATACTTTTTTTTAAGTTTGAAGGCTTTTTTGTTAATTATATATTGTATTTAATATCTAATTGATCTTTTTTTTTTTATTCTTTATTTTATTAGTGCAAACGAAAAATACAAGCTGCCCAGGTATGCCACAACAGCATAAACAGGCAATATTTGGTACAGGATGATACAGTGAAGTAGCATTGTTAAATCTGCACATTTTTTTTTTTTTTTAGTAGATGATTAGTCAAACGCTTAAGGTTAGGTTTAGTAAGATTACCACAGGCTAGGTACAATTTACTAGTTGCTAAGGTATGTGTTATAGATTGTTGCGTGATGTAGTCTACGAGTAGTGACACATGTTGATTTATGGGTTGGGTGCGTCTGAGAGGTCACAGGCTATGTTCATCTATTATTCTAGTTAACATAATAAACAACTAGCCAGATTTGTGGTTAAACAATATAAACTTTGCTGCTAAGGTGACTATATAGTTGTTGTTTAATAAGGTTTGCTGTGTCTAGGCGCTCTGTATATATGCATGGTTTTGCTAGTCATTAGTCTGAACGTTAAGTAGGTCCTATGCAGTTAGTTACAGGGCCTAATCATGGCATATTTTTGATTTAGAGTCTCCTAATCTTAGCAACTATGAGAGTTCAGTTATTATGTTGAAACATTTACGGTCGCATTAGGTGGACGACATAGTTTAACATGAAAGTATATGGCATGCGATTAATATTCAAGCTATTTTGCGTAGTAAAAACATATTATAACATTAACATCATTTGTCTGTCTCAGGGAGGTCAGGCTTGAAAATATTGCGGGACATAGTCCTCTATGGCTGCATAGCTTTGGTGGCGTGACAGCAGTCCAGGCCGCCGTGCGGCAGTGAGAGTTAATGAAAGTCAGCCTACACCTGCAGTCGGCACTGGCAAGGCACATACCGAAAAGTCCCATGGGGCCTTGGCGTCGTGGATCATGGATGCTGTAGAGACTCCTCCATTGCCGCTGTTGCGTGTTCGGCGTCCTTTGAGTGTCGGGCACTTGCTGGATTTGGATCTCACGCCTAAGGTCTGTTTCGGCTGGGTAGAGTTTCGTCGTCCTGGGGGTGGGAATCCTCCCTTACCCCGGAGCCGTGAGAGGGTTGGTGCTCATAGGCCTCGAGCCTGGGAACTTGAACGGCCCAGGGTCGCCCCTTTCGGGGTGGTGTGTGGAGCTTTAGTCGGTCGCTTGCGATGTCGGTGTGCTGCTCTCCACTAGCGTGGCCGGCACCTCTGGGGTATGCCCCCATTTGCTCTCTGTCCGGGGGGGCTCTGGACTTGACAATTTGGGGCTTGGGACTTGGAGTTGCCCTGGCGGGTATCCCCAGACCTCCGTCCGCTTCCGTCTCTGACCCCCGCGGGGATTCTTTGACGTGGTGCTTCAGGCGGCATGAGAGCCTCTAGTTTGGCCCAGAAGCAGTCGAAGATGATTGCAATGGAGTCTTTGGTTCGATCGTCGGCTTCTGTCATAGTATGGTGCGTGCGTTGCTTGTCCGACACTCTCGTGTCGAGATGATCCGCCATCTTGGCAGCCCCCTTCTCCGCTTTGTGTTGGGAGGTCGTCGTGCCTGAAGCTTGGTGCAGGGTCAGGAGCGCTCCGTCTGGCGGGGACCGAGATGTCCCCCATCGGTCCAAAGGGGGGAGGTGAGTGCGTTTCTTTCGCTTGCTGCGGTCGGCATCTGGCGGGAAGGTGGCCGTCCGTCCCCAGTGCCACCGCTAGGCCTCAAGTTGCTGCTCTGGTTCCCTGTCGAGTTAGGTGCCATGGGTGGCATCGGCATATCCACAGCTGCTTTCTCCATTCAATGAGACCGGCTGTCGGTAGCCACCGCGTTAGTCGGTGTTTTTAGGCCCTCACTGCGGGAGCTCATGCAGCGTGCGACTAGTCTCTTAGCCAGTTCGGCTCCGCCCCCCTCTAATTGATCTTTTAACTGTTTGCGCACCTACACTTTTTTTTTTTTGGTTTACAATCTGGGGATTTATATGATCAGGGTTCCTAGTAGGCTGCTGCATCCGTATTGTTGTCACACAAGTATAAAGTCACCTTAATTCATTATAATTATTGCGCCATCCTAATCTACTTTTTATATTTTTTGTTGTTAAGTTTTATTGAGTGCCAAGATTCTCTATTTGTCATTTATAATCTACTTACAGGAATACGTGCCAGCTATAGGAACAGGGGAGGTATTTGGGGGGAGTTAGGCCAATTATGTAATTTCTGTCACTGGTGATGTATCATGAGTTTTTGATTTTCCCAAAAGGCGAGACACCAGAGAAAACACCTGTGACAGCGGTCCAAAATCAGGACTGTGCCTCAGAATGCAGAACTGTTGACAACAAAATAAATGGATATTGTGACTTGGCAGAAAATTCAATGTTCACTGGCATTGGCATTGTACAATGTAAACTGATCTAAGGCTTCTTCAATCAACCTGAATAAGTTAAAGCATTTAGCTTTATTTATGTCCTATTTCAAAGCAGGTTTTCTAAACAGGGACCTGAATAAAAGCATCTTTCAAAAGATCTCATAAATCTACAAGATACTTCTCTTGACTACTGCCAAAAATGTTCGTTAGGAAGTGCTTTCAAGTAAAATTGATCCAAAAGCAATAGGAAGAGTAGAGGTTTGTGCTGTTTGTACTGGAATAACAAATAACTTATTTTTGGTTTTTAACCCCTTAAGGACACATGACATGTGTGACATGTCATGATTCCCTTTTATTCCAGAAGTTTGGTCCTTAAGGGGTTAAATCTACTAGGCCACTGAATTCCAGTCTCTTCCATTCCATCCACACAGTAGTGTGAGTGAACATTGCATTGATGAGCTACTTACAGGGCATTGCTGTATTAACACAAAGGACACCACCGTAACTTAAAGATGACTTTAGTGACATACTATCACTCAGTGACACTAAATATAAGAAATACACTCAGGTCTTGGCACCAAACAAATACTTGATACATGAAGACCTTCTCTGTCCTTTGATTTGGTCAATTTATGCATTAATAAATGAGGGTTCTTCTTCTGACTGTGTTCAGTTACAGGGTCTGATCCAGTTTAGTCTTTGTTTGACTTCTGTGTTTCTCTAATTGTGAGAACTTAAAAGCTTATTTTCCAGTTTGTCACATTCAGCAATAATGAGAAAGTCAAAGATCGTCACAATTAGATGGCTAGAAGGACACCATTAGTTGCTCAACCTATTCAACCTGTTAATGCAAAAAAAAAAAAAAAATGCTAATATGAAGAACTAATTGCTTCACTTAGAATCCACCTTTAGCATTAGTTCCATCATGGCAGCCTGATCGAGAATTATTTAGTGGTAGAACCAGTATGCTGTAATTATTCAGGGATTACCTATATCTACTTAGACACCTGTTAAATTAAAGTAAATACAATTATTTATATAGTGCCATGTGCCAACATATTCCACTGTGCTGTACAATAGGTAAACAAGACAAACAAGTTATTCTAACAAAACTTGTTTAACTTATGGGAATAGAAGGTGAAAATATTTTTGATGAAACAAGTTTACAATCTGAAGGGATGAGGGACAAACATCAAAAGGGAAGTAAGGGAGGGGCGGAGCCTGGCAGCCAAGATGGCTGGACGTGTTGCTCTCTAGCTCCGACACGATCCAGCACAAATAACTTCAAAACTACACAATCCCACGCGGGCTACAGCAATCCAAACATGGTGGACTGACCGGTAAAGGGTGGGGGAAAAAGCAACACTGAATACCTGTGCTGACATTGAGGAAACAGAGCCGTCTGGATATGAGGCCCAGCATGAGCGGTGGCCTGATGCCTGGGGGAGGTGGCCGATCTCCAGACTTGGGGCTCGCTCCTGCCGACCCGCAACCCCCCCCTTTGGACCGGCGGGGGATATCCCAGTCCCCACTGGGGAAGCATCACCCAAAAGAGGGGCATCTCCCGAGAAAACAACTGCCGCATGGCGCACCAAAGATGGCCGCCGAGCCTGACCGCACGACCCCCTCGGAAAGCCCAGAGATCCAAGCATGGAGAGCAAAATTCGAGTGCAGATTTGATAGGGTGTGCCAAGCCTTCTGGGCACGCATACAAAAACGTACCCATGACACCACTCTGCCTGCGGATTCAATGATCCAAGCTCCTGCCCTGGAGGGCCGACACAATACTGGGTCAGATACCCACGAGAAGGGGAAACCCAGCAACCGCATACGCGGCCTAAAACACCCTCACAACCCGAAGATATCTCGGGCGAGCAACCCAGGAAAAAGGAGACGCAAACTACCGACGCACGCAGGGAGGACCCTTCCTGGATCACAGAAAACAGAGAGAGTCAAGCTACGACGCTGCGGCCCATACCCTGCCACTAAACGGAAACCCACTATTCAGTCCCGACGCGAAAACAAACCTGCCGACCGCGACAAGACCAGGGACGCAAGTACCTCAGACTGCCTTGGGACTCAGGGTGGGGGACTAGCACTTGGACTCATGTTCCCCAGGGAGGATAAGCTGCCATCACTTGGCATTGGTTGAGTTGCTCCGGGAAGAAGGGATAACAGACCTAAAGCAAGCTTAGCGGTACCTCTCTAAGCCAACGCAAATGTACAATACTGCACTGAGCTTAAGTGGACAGTGTGCTTTCAATTAATTGTAATTGTGTAATACCTGGCTGTTTTTATGTCTTTCTTCTCTCACTCTCCTGGTATTGCTAGGTCTCAGTCTCAACTACCTAGGCTTACACTCCAGCCAAGCTAAGCTAGCATGTTACCCACTGCTCATTTTCCGCTACATGTTTTCTCTACTCAAGTAGACACGTCCACATATTCAGTCGCCTTGCAGTTTAAAGTGCGCAATATAGCATAATACTCTAGGCTACTGATACGAGTCAGGTTTCACATAATAACCCCTTCTTGACATCATTCTTTTATTTTTTTGCAATCATTCCCTCATACACTTGTACCTGTTTGATTTCTAGTCCAGCCTAATTGCTACACATTGCTGCACCACGCTACATGTTTTCACTGTCAGTGCAAATATCCTGATTATTCAATCTTAGGTTTTACTATTGCCTGACATATTAGTCAATGGGTCGTGATTGCTATAACTCTGAGTAATTTTACTGTAAAAATGGTGCATCACATATATATTACTGTTACAGCACTTGCGAGTTAGATAGCACACTTACTGTTAATATAGCATGCCTAATCATACATTCACCTATTTAGCACACCTTTACCCACTCTTATACCCCTAAGGAGCAATGTACGTTTCGTATTTTAAGCCTGAAAACCACGACGAGAACCAGTACAATAGACGCCATTACTCAGCTGGTATTTAGCTTGCTTTATAAATTTGATGCAAATGCTTATAATTAACCATACGTGAGACTATGCGTGAAATATCATAACCTTTAGTTTAGTTTACAATCGTATCTCTTATCTTGACATAACCGTTCCGCTCTAATATCAGCTCTAGCCTGATATTAATATAAAAATGTGCTGTCAAATCGCATGCCATGTTAAACCTACTGTTCTTAATCGGCTTGCTAATGCTGTTGTGGCATCGCAAGACAAAATGTTAAATGTCTTTACATGCACAAGAAAAATAAAGAATAAAAAAAAAAAAAAAAAAAAGGAAGTAAGGGAATCAAGTGATCTGTACTTCCTGAAAGGATATAGTGAGTGGTAGGAGAAGAGGGAGTATAGTAGATGGGAGATTGGAAAGTGTGTAGGGGTGAGCTGATAGCCTTCTCTAAAAAAGTGTGTTTTTAGATGTCTTTGATGGTCCGCAGAAACTGAAAGAGTTGAATATGCCACGTTAGTGCATTCCATAAGGTTGGGACAACCCTGGAAAAGTCCTTTGGGCAAGAATCTGAGGTGCAGGTGTCCGAACGGGATTATAACATGCCGTGGGCAGAGCAGAGAGGCTGAGCTGGAACATATCTGATTATCAGGGAGGAGATTTAAGTAGGGGTGTAGTTATTGAGAGCTTTGTAGGTAATAATGAGAACTTTGATGAAAATCCTGAATGAAAAAGAAAGCCAGTGTAGAAACTGACAGAGGGGTGCTGTGTGAGAGCTGCGAGACATAAAGTAGATGAGTCTTGCAGAGGCGTTTATTATGGACTTTATTGTATAAATTGGCTCCCAGCAGCACCCTGTTTATGCATATTCAGGTGAGTGCAGGCAGCACCCTGTTTATGCATATTCAGGTGAGTGCAGCCAGCACCCTGTTTTCTCATATATATAGTTGGGAGTCAAGCCAACTCCTTGGTTTTGCACCCCTCCCTGTCACAGTTGCCTCATCCCAGGGCCCTATTTAACCTTGTACTGCAGAGAACTGTAGATGGAATTTCCCCCCCAAGTAAGTAGCTCATGAAGCAGACACTGGGCTGGTAGTGTAGGACCCGCCAAAGATGGGGTACATTGACGTTGTGTCATGCTTATGCAATGTATGATCATATAATGGAACTAAACCCCCATTATTTTTTGCCTACACTAGGTGTTTAAAAAACAAACAAAATACAAACAAACTAAATCTGTCAGCATTGAAGTTGCTGTTTAGGGGATAATGGAGTGAGCTGGATTTTCTTTTTTTAAGCTACACTAATCAAGGCATGAAACAACAAGAGCCTCAATTATGCTCTGAGTGAGAAAGGGGAGAATGCGACAAATGTTTTTAGATGATAGAGAGAGTTTTTATTCTTAGAGAAGTTACTGTAAAGAGTCTTGAGGAACTCTGGCCTAGAGAGTTAGATAAGTATTAGTACAGGGAAACATTATATTGACTTAGAATACTACTGTATGTTTGTATCCTTACTAAACCTGTGGACATTGCTGCTCTTCAGTTCCTTGCAACAATATATCAATATCCTTTTGCTAATTAAAAATGTATTCAATATTCCCAGGGTTATTCACTAAAGTCTGAAGTCATCTGGTTGCATACGGGACCATTTGGACAGAAAAATCCAGACATTTTTGATGGAATTCATTTAATAAATAATGCCTCAATTTGGTACGTATTTCAACCAGATCAAACACCACAGGACCAGGGCCAGTGCAAGGATTTTGGGGAACACAGGCGAAGATTATTTTGGAGCCCCACACCATCCCCCTCAAAAAAAGTATCTCACCTGTGTGCCTCTTAACCCCCTTTTTAACTGTCTTACCCCCTTTAGTGTTTATCCCCTATTTTGTACCCCATTGTGTGTCTTACACCTCCCTTGTGTATCTCTTGTGTGTCTCCTTCTCTCCCATTCCCTTTGTGACTTTTAGTCTTACCAGCTCCTTTGTGTATTTCTCTTTCACCACCAGCTCGTCTATCTCTTTTTCCTCTTCTCCAACCCCTCTGTGTCTCTTTCACCCCTAGCCCCTTTGTATTTTCACTTACAGGCCCTTCTGTGTGGCGCTTTCATCCCCAGCCCCTCTGTGGACTTTCTCACTCCCAGGCCCATCTGTGTGTTTTTCTCCCTACCTTGTAGCGTGGCCGAGCAGAGCTGTGCGCACCACGGTACAGGAGCTTCAGTCTCCTGTACCCGGCCGGACTGACAGGAAGTGCTCTCTCAGTGGTACAAGAATCAAAAGCTCACCTCCTGCCGGTCACTCCATCCTAGCACCCCCCAGGCCGGTGCGCCCTTATGCCACCTTATGGACGTGCTGTCCCTGCACAGGACAGCTGAAACCAGACCAAATAAATTAAATCCTGGCCTTAAAGCTTTTTACTTCAGGGCCTGGATTTTTATTTATTTAATAATAATAATAAAGGGGGCACATTGAGCCTCCCCAACCCCTAGCCAGTCGCTTTTATTAATTATTTATAAAATATATGCCATTGTCAAACCCACCAATAAAAATATTTTCCCCAAAACGGCCAAATTCAAATTTATAATCACCAATGCCCCTAATCAAAATAACGGCCAGATTTCAAAGAAACAAATAAAAACACCAGAAGAAAAATTGCACCTCAATAAAAAATAATCCATCTTCACTTATAGAAAGCTCGCCGCAGAATGTGCTCTGATTGCGGAGAAAGCCCTTAAATATGCTTTCTCACGCTGTCGCAAACCATGGAAAATGTCCCTCATTTTGCCAAATGACCAAGAATTCTTTAATAGGTTGGCTAGTAAGCCAACCAATCAGAATGCTCTGACAGATCTCTTAAAAGATTTTAGATTGAATGAAGATTTGACTGTGTCCCTGAGGTTATTCCATAATTGAGGTGCTCTGTAGGAAAAGGAGGATCGAGCCACTTTATTTTTGTATTGCGGTATGCTAACTATCGTCATAGGCGTGCGCAGCCTATTGCATTAGGGTGTGCACCCTCAAGCACAAGCACACGCGGCGTGTATGTATATATATATATATATATATATATATATATATGCACATATATACACACACACACAAAGCTGTGTGTGTGCTGTGTGAGGGTGCTGTTAGTGTGATGTGTGTGTGCTGGTAGTGTACTATGTGGGTGAGGGTGTTTATGTGTGCGTGCTTGTGAGGGTGCTGTGAATGTACTGTGTGTCAGGGTACTGTTTGTGTGTGTGTGTGTGTGTGTGTGTGCACTTGTGAGGGTGCTGTAAATGTACTGTGTGTCAGGGTGCTGTTTGTGTGTGAGGGTACTGGTAGTGTTTTGTGTGTGTGTGTTTGTTAGGGTCCTGTTTGTGTTTGTGAGGGTGCTGTGTGTGTGGGTGCTGTATGTGTGTGTGGCTGCTGTATGTGTGTGGGTGCTGTATGTGTGTGGGTGCTGTGTGTCTGTGGGTGCTGTGTGTCTGTGGGTGCTGTATGTCTGTGGGTGCTGTGTATGTCTGTGGGTGCTGTGTATGTCTGTGGGTGCTGTGTATGACTGTGGGTGCTGTGTATGTCTGTGGGTGTGCTGTGTATGTCTGTGGGTGTGCTGTGTATGTCTGTGGGTGTGCTGTGTATGTGTGTGGGTGCTGTGTATGTGTGTGGGTGCTGTGTATGTGTGTGGGTGCTGTGTATGTCTGTGGGTGTACTGTGTATGTGTGTGGGTGCTGTGTATGTCTGTGGGTGCTGTGTATGTCTGTGGGTGCTGTGTATGTCTGTGGGTGCTGTGTATGTCTGTGGGTGCTGTGTGTGGGTGCTGTGTATGTCTGTGGGTGCTGTGTATGTCTGTGGGTGCTGTGTATGTCTGTGGGTGCTGTGTATGTGTGTGTGTGTGTGCTGTGTATGTGTGTGCTGTGTATGTGTGTGTGTGTGCTGTGTATGTGTGTGTGTGTGCTGTGTATGTGTGTATGTGTGTATGTGTGTGGGTGATTGTGGGGGGTGGAGGTTGTGGGGGGTGGAGGGATACTTAATATCCCCCCTCCCTTCTTACTTATGTGGGGAGGGGGGATTCTTGTTCCTTGTCCCTGGTGGTCCAGTGGAGGTGGGGGCAGATCAGTTATCCCCCCTCCCTTCTTACCTTATGCCTGGGAGGGGGGATCCTGCTGCCGCCATCCATCCCTGGTGGTCCAGTGGAGAGTGAACGTATGTCTGTGGGTGTGCTGTGTATGTCTGTGGGTGTGCTGTGTATGTCTGTGGGTGCTGTGTATGTGTGTGAGGGTACTGGTAGTGTTTTGTGTGTGTGTGTTTGTTAGGGTCCTGTTTGTGTTTGTGAGGGTGCTGTGTGTGTGGGTGCTGTATGTGTGTGTGGCTGCTGTATGTGTGTGGGTGCTGTGTGTCTGTGGGTGCTGTATGTCTGTGGGTGCTGTGTATGTCTGTAGGTGCTGTGTATGTCTGTGGGTGCTGTGTATGACTGTGGGTGCTGTGTATGTCTGTGGGTGTGCTGTGTATGTCTGTGGGTGTGCTGTGTATGTCTGTGGGTGTGCTGTGTATGTCTGTGGGTGTGCTGTGTATGTCTGTGGGTGTGCTGTGTATGTGTGTGGGTGCTGTGTATGTGTGTGGGTGCTGTGTATGTGTGTGGGTGCTGTGTATGTCTGTGGGTGCTGTGTATGTCTGTGGGTGTACTGTGTATGTGTGTGGGTGCTGTGTATGTGTGTGGGTGCTGTGTATGTGTGTGGCTGCTGTGTATGTCTGTGGGTGCTGTGTATGTCTGTGGGTGCTGTGTATGTCTGTGGGTGCTGTGTGTGGGTGCTGTGTATGTCTGTGGGTGCTGTGTATGTCTGTGGGTGCTGTGTATGTGTGTGTGTGTGCTGTGTATGTGTGTGCTGTGTATGTGTGTGTGTGTGCTGTGTATGTGTGTGTGTGTGTGTGTGCTGTGTATGTATGTATGTGTGTATGTGTGTGGGTGATTGTGGGGGGGTGGAGGTTGTGGGGGGTGGAGGGATACTTAATATCCCCCCTCCCTTCTTACTTATGTGGGGAGGGGGGGATTCTTGTTCCTTGTCCCTGGTGGTCCAGTGGAGGTGGGGGAAGATCAGTTATCCCCCCTCCCTTCTTACCTTATGCCTGGGAGGGGGATCCTGCTGCCGCCATCCATCCCTGGTGGTCCAATGGAGAGTGAACTCTAGCCCCGCAGGGCTAGAGTTCACTCACGCGAGATCTGAGCGTTGCCGCGGCAACGCTCAGATCTCGCGAGAGGAACCCGGCGGAGCTGCTGGCAATAGCTCCCCGGGTCCTCTCCTGCCTCCCTCCCTGCCTGTGAGCCGGTGAGGGGAGGCTGAGAGCAGAGCCGGCGCTCGGATAGCGCCGGCTCTGCATGAACCGACAGGGGAGATCCTGAGATCTCCCCTGCCGGTCTCACTCCATAGGCGTGCAGCGGGGATTAGGGTGTGCCCAGGCCCACCCGGCACACCCCGTGCGCACGCCTATGACTATCGTGCTAGTGCTGGATCGGAGGTTATAGGAGGTGGGAACAGCTGGGGAGAGCATTCTACTCAGGTAGGGTGGAAGCTTCCCAGAAGTGCTCTTATGCACAAGGCTGGAAAGATGAAGAGTGCGACGGGATTCCAGCGACAGCCATTTTAGCTCTTTTAACATATCACAGTGGTGGGTAAAGTAATTACATTCTAGTACAAAGCGGCAGAATGAATTATATAATGTATTAAGTTTATTAAGGTGGGTTTGCGGTGCGGGTGAATACACTACATCCCCATAATCAATGACCGGCATTAGCATTTGTTGCACTATCTTTACTTACTGTAGGGCTTAGGCAGGATTTGTTTCTGTACAGGGCACCTAGTTTTGGGTAAAGTTTTGAAGAGATTTTTTCAATGTGAAGGCTAAAGGATAGATTGGGGTCTAGCAACATACCTATAGATTTAAAAGAGCAGACTGCTGTCAGTGTGCTATTTGAATTTGTTCTGATACACAGTTGTTGCTTTGTAGTTTATGTAATTTAGGTACGGTTCCAAAGATCATAGTAACGGTTTTGTCAGTGTTTAGGAAGAGTTTGTTGTCCGCTATCCACTTTTCTACCTCTGCAAACTGGTCTTGGAGCACAGCCTCAAGCTGCGGTAGCTTGGGTTTACTAGCGTAGATTAGTGTCGTCTGCATACATGTGTACAGCTGAGGATTTGCAGACAGTAGGCAGATCAATATGTAATCATTTGACATTTATCTAGACATACAAAATGTACAAGTGCAAATTATTTCATTATATTATCTGCTTTTGCCTAGGCCTGAAAAATGATTTGCTATAACACATTCTGATACTGATTACACGTTTACTGTATTTATAATTTAATATATTGCTTAAGGAAATACTAAAAACTAAAGGAATCTCCAGAGCCAATATTATGTCCAAAGAATGTGGACTATATACCACCTCTAAAACCCAACCATTTTTTCTCAGCCCTGTCTCGGGTTTAATAGTAAGGATCATATTAAAAAAAAAAGAGAAAAAACAGCCCTTTAGTTGTTATGGCACTTGCAATGTGGATTTTCCCCCTCCATTTGTATTATGGTGTCAAGAGTGTCCTGTTGCCTCCCCTTGTTAAGGATTCAAACCAATTGCTGAGCATCACTCCCTGCTCCCTTTTAGCAGATAGGATGCACTTTCGCTTACTTCTGTTCTCTGGAGTCCTGCAGTGCTGGATCTGTAGCCCATGGAGCAGCATAGCTAAGGGGAGTGGGCCTTGACATTGCCAGGAGACAGGCCATCTAAGGGTCAGTGGTTAGGGATGGGCCTAAGGATGTGGAGTGGGGTGGAGTTATAAGGGGAGTATAAGTAGTGACCATTTTAGATCTAATGATCACTTTTAATCTAAAGTTGCACTTACCTGTTGTTGTAGCAGGTTTTGTGTGGCTTTGTTTCTTCTTTTGTCTCCTCTGCAGGTTGTCAGCAAGATGGAAGATTGGCTGGAAGGAGTCTGGGCTGCTGTGCAGGAGAGGGGTGTCGAATGGCTGAGGGACCGTCTTGGAGATGCTCTGCCATCCGGATCAGGAAGCTCCCGGGGTCAGAGGCCGGTTACGAGGACGAGGCCCCTGCAGAGATCGAGCCCCAGCACGGTTCCGGGTTCCTGGCGTCCGAGGAGCCCTTCTGGAGGTTGTCTGGGTGGCGGTGAGGCTGCTGGCGGGAAGGCCGCAAGTGGAGGAGGTCGCGGGCGGCGTCACAGTGTGGGCGCACGAACACGCTGTCAGGCGAGGCTGGAGCTACAGGCTGCTGGTTCGGGAACCGAATCGGATACTGCCGAACGTTCGGGGAGCGAACGTGGAGGTAGGAGTGTCGGCGAACGGACGGAAACTGCCGAACATTCGGGTGATGAACGTGGAGGTAGGAGATCTAGCGAATGGGCGGAAACTGGCGAACGTTCGGGAGACGAATATGTAGGTAATACTACTGCCGACCATTCGTTTCCTAGACGGGGAGGTAAAAATACTGCAGAACGTTCGGGAGTTGGACGGGGAGGTAGCCGTACTGCTAGCCGTTTGGCTGCCGAACGTGGAGGCAGCCAAACTGCCGAACGTTCGGTTCTTGTGTCCACTTTTGCAGGAAAGGAAGAAGAAGTGGCTGCTGGTGACAGGAGTTCGGGAAAGGGGCCATTGCAAGCGCGGGCCAGCGGAAGAAGGAGGAGTGGTACGGCAGGCTTGGCAGCAGGTCCTGGGAATGCTGGAAGTGCTGTTGGTGGATCAGGAACAACTGCTGCGCATCGCCCGGGTCAGTCGCCCTCTAACGCTACTGCCCCCTCAGTTGCTGGCCCATGGGTCACCCCGGGGGTGGGTCCCGGTGCTTGCATGGTTGGTGACAACAGGGTGGCAGGTGGCAGGCAGGGGACTGCTAGGAAACGGAGGGGACCGGAAGGGTTTAGCACCACCAGACGCCATAGAGTGTCCCCAGTCAGCAGACGGGAGCGCAGCTCATCTCCAGGGTCAGCCGGGGACGACGACAGGCTGGTCAGGAAGTCGGGGACGGATCTGAAGGGAGCGCCAGCGAGGGACAGCGCAGGAGGTCGGCACCCTCCAATGGGATAGCACGCAAGGCTTTAGCAAAGGGTGCGCAGGGTGCTAGGAGACACAGGTCACGGAGCAGCCACTGGAGGGGGACGGAAGGAGACGACAGGGACCCCTGCGGGTTTGACCACACCCGGGGGCAGCGTATTCAAAATAAGCCTCTGACGTTTTTTATTCATCAGCTGGGGTTTATACATTAAAAAGTAAGTGCTTACGTGCAAATACTCTTAGAACAAAAATAGCAAGGGAATACAGATAAGACATAGGGATGAGCGCCATGTATACATGACAAATACGTTTCTGGGTAAGAGAGAACAACAAGATTAGAGTAGAGACATCTTAGGTGGGGGCTCTCTGCTCCCGGGACTTAGACATATATGGTCTTAAGTGTTGTTCAAGCATCAAGCAATCAATCCTAATTCCAAGTTAGCCAGTTTTAATATAGGATATGATTATATGACACCTATAAGCTTGAGCCTTGGAATCAAGATAAATTCTATCACAGCTGTCACCTCAAGCTTGAGGTGCAGGAGAGGATTTGGAAAGGGGAGTTCGTGGAGCTCTTTTCGCTTCTCCCCCTTGAGGAATACATTGACCTCAAGGAGGAGGATAAAAAGGACGCGAAAAAGGAGGAGGAGGAAAAGAAACGGCGGTATAGGAGGATCCCCAAAACGTTTGGGAACTGGCTAAAGGCGTTCTGCATCTTGGCCAGCGTGATGGGTGAGAAGGCGGTGGAGTACTGTTCGCAGCTCTTCTGTTACCTGGACGGGGTTTGGGAAGCATGTCGGACGTATGGGGGTCTAGCGTGGTGGCGGTACGACAAACAATTTCGTCAGCGACTGGCCACTAATCCAGGGATGTGGTGGGACCAGATGGACCTACCGCTCTGGATAAAACTCATGATGGAGCAGAAAGCATCTCCCTTTCAGACGGGGGCCGGCACGGGCGCTTCTACCGTCGTGTCGGACAACCAGAAACAGGGCTACTGTTGGCTATACAATGAGGGGCAGTGCAAGTGGGGGGCCACCTGTCGCTTCAAGCATGAGTGCTCCGGGTGCGGAGGCACTCACGGACTCCACAGGTGCTTTAAGAAGGGGAAGTCAGCCTCTGCAGCGGGGGGGCTCGGAGGTTCCGCCACGTCCCCTGCCACTGGGGGCAACGCCAGTGAAGGTCGGCGCGATGCTGCCTTGGCTAAACCACTCTGCTAACCGGGAAAATGCTGGGTTGCTTGAAGAGGGGTTTACAAAAGGGTTTATGATACCGTTTTGGGCCCGGGAGGTGGCTCATCGGCTTCGCAACCTGAAGTCGGCAGGGGAATTTCATGGGGTGGTCAGGTAAAAGTTGCTTAACCCTTTAAGGACCAAACTTAAGGGGTTAAGGAGGTTCAGTTGGGCAGAGTGGCGGGGCCGTTCAGGGAACCCCCTTACCTAACTTGAGAGTATCACCGTTGGGGGTGGTACCTAAGAAGGAGCCCAGCAAGTACCACCTGATTCATCACCTGTCCTACCCTAAGGGGTCATCCGTTAACGACGACATCGACAAGGCCCTTTGTTTGGTGTCGTATGCTTCGTTCGACCAGGCGGTGAGTCTGATGCAGAGAGCAGGACGGGGGGCGTTGTTGCTAAGTCGGACGTGGAGGCGGCTTTTCGCATTTTACCAATCCACCCGAAGTGCCATCACCTACTGGGTTGTCACTTCGAGGGGGAATACTATGTGGATTTATGTCTGCCCATGGGGTGCTCTATATCGTGCGCATACTTCGAGAAGTTTAGCACGTTTCTGGAATGGGTGGTGAAGCTGGAAGCGGGCACTAGGATGGTAGTTCATTATCTGGATGACTTCCTATGTGTCAGGCCTCCTGGATCGGAGGAATCAGGGGATTGAGGACATGGCAATGGGTGGCGCACGTTATCGGAGTCCCCCTGGCGGGCGACAAAACGGTGGGACCTACGACGTGCTTGAGTTTCTTTGGCTTGGAGATCGACTCGATCAAAGGGGAGTGTAGGCTGCCGCAGGATAAGTTGCTGGCTCTGCGGCAGGCAGTGGCGGAGGTAAGGGGAGCTAAGAAGGTCACGCTCCGGGCGCTTCAGTCACTGCTAGGTCGTCTAAACTTCGCCTGTCGGGTGATTCCGCTTGGAAGGGTCTTTAACAGGTTCCTAGCCAGGGCGACGGGGGGGGGGGGGGGGGGTGTTCCCGCACCACCTTATTCGGGTCTCGCCGGCTATGAAGGCCGATCTGGACATCTGGGGGGAATTCTTACGGGTTTTTAATGGGAAGGTGTTCTTTCGGGAGCCGGCAGCTTCTTCACAGGAGCTGTTCACGGACACTTCGGGTAGCGTCGGTTTCGGGGCCTACTTCTTGGGTCAATGGTGCGCGGGGATTTGGCCAGAGGCGTGGAGGGTCAGCCCGCTGATCCGCAACTTGGCGTGCCTGGAGTTGTTCCCGTTAGTCGTAGCGCTGTCACTATGGGGTCCACAGTTGAGGGATAAGAAGGTTGTATTCTTTTCGGACAATATGGCAGTAGTTGATGCAGTGAATGGGCTGTCAGCATCCTCTATCCCGGTGGTTCGGCTCCTTCGCCGTTTTGTATTGTTCTGTATGCGTTTTAATATTGTTTTTCGGGCCCGCCACGTGTCTGGACTGTTGAATGTTATTGCCGATGTGTTATCTCATTTGCAGTGGGAGAGGTTTCGGCAAGCGTCACCTGGCGCGCAGGAGGAAGAGATGTCTTGCCCGGACGAGATGTGGCGGCTCGGGACATCATGCTTGGCGGACTGATCAGGGACTCCCTGGCACCCGCTACATGGACGGCGTACAGTAAGGTGTGGGGGGAATGGGACGAGCTAGTGCAACAGGCAGGGGGTCAGCTCTCACGGGAGGCCCGGTTGGACACGCTGTTGTGGCTCGTATGTAGGTCGGTTACCACAGGGGCTTCGGCCGCGGTGGTAGGGCGTAAGCTGGCAGCGCTAGCTTTCTTGTTCAAATTTAATGGATGGGAGGATGCCACAAAACATTTTCTGGTAAGGCAGGCGCTGAAAGGCTTAAGAAGGGGTAAAGTGTCAGTGGATGCCAGGAGGCCGGTGTCGTTCGAGTTGCTGCAGCCAGCGGGTGGTCAGGGTTCTGCCCGCGGTGTGTTTTTCGGGAGACGAAGTAAAGCTGTTCTCCGTGGTTCTTAGTTTCGCATTTTTCGGGGCATTTCGTGTCAGCGAGCTGGTCAGAAGCAACTGCCAAGGGGCAGGGGGGCTTCAGGCAGTGGATGTGGAGGTGTGGAGTGACAAGGTAGTGATCAACCTGAGGCGGTCCGAAACGGACATAATGGGGAAGGGGACCTTGGTTACGTTGAGGGAGCTCCCAGGCGGGAGAACGTGCCCAGTGCGCAACGGCCTTCCAGGAGGTCCGGGCGACGGCCGGGGGTTCATACTTTCAGCACGAGGACGGCTCTTCACTAATGAAGTTCCAGTTCCTCAGGGTGTTGCGGAAGGCGTTGGCAAAGTTGGGAGTGGACCCAGGCCAATTCGGGATTCATTCCTTTCGGATTGGCGTGGCTACAGAAGCGGAGAGACTGGGTTTGGGTGATGATCGGGTAAAAAAGATCGGCAGGTGGGAGTCCATGAGGTTCAGATCTTACGTCAGGCCAGACAAGTTGGTATAAGGCCTATGGGTGGTTCAAGGGGAGTTGTTACTTTAATGTTGTGTTGTGGTTGGCTATGTTGCTTTATGTTTTGCAGGTTGGACGGCATGGGTGGTCAGCCACTCATACATATACTGGGCGCATCGGAGAGCTGCAGTTCGACATCGGGGTCTACAGCTGGGCTTTCCTGGTTCCATGGTGCAGCACCGGTGGTTTGGATACCGGGGTTGGGGTTGGAATGCTATCTGTGCGGAAATGTTTCGCAAAATTCTGTTGGGTCAGGTTCCGGACATAGTGTTGCTTCATGCAGGAGGCAATGATGTGGGGTCGTTGCCTCCAAAGGTATTGATCGAGAGTATGAAGAGGGATGTGTGTAAACTGAGGGAGTTAGTGCCAGGGGTTCTGATAGTGTGGTCAGAAATGGTTCCGAGGTTTTACTGGCGACACGCGCGGAACCCCTCCGCGGTGGCGAAAATTAAGGGTAAGGTATGGCAGCGTATGTTAAGTGGTTGGGGGGGGGGTTGTAATTAGGCACAGGGAGTTGGAAGACATGCTTCCAGGTTATTATAGGTGAGATGGGGTCCACCTCTCCGAAGTGGGCCTAGATTTTCTGTTGCTAGGTTTCCAGGAGGGCCTCCAGAGGGCAATCTTTTCCCTGGGGGGGGGGTCGCTCAGGAGCTCGAGGAGTCGAGCTCTGAGCTGTGGCGGGGGATGGAGAGTAAAGTTGGGGGGAGAAAAGAGTGAGATGGGTGAAAAGTTTGGAGTTCAGGGCTAATAGGTAGGCCTTTGGACTGGTTTGGTAGGTTCGAGCTCATAGGTAGCTCCGAACCGGGGTGTGTAGGTGTCTCGGTATGCCCCTACACTTGTGGTGCCCTTTGGTGGCAATGGTCATGTTTCAATGTTAAGTTAAAATGTTACGTGGGGGTGGGTTATTGTCAAGGTGTTAAATTGTAAACTACTGTGGTAATTGTGTAGGCCAACGTGGGCCTGCTGTTGACAATGACCTTTATAATTTATGTTAATAATAAACAAAAGGTGTGATATAATTTTGCCAAAAACCCTGGTGTCAGTGTTTTATTGAAATGGGTATTGGTGATGGGGTTTTTGCATATGCCGACAAGGCAACTGTGCACATGTCAAGATCATTGTCTGAAAGTGGGCTTAACTCAGGCAGAGGGCTTCCAGCTAACGCTGTACCTGGCCTCCAACCATCCTGTTTGCAGTGAGTCAGTCAGCATTTTCTTGTCCTGTCCCACCATCCTGACTTTGTTTCACTTTTGGGGGCACCAAGTAACTGTACAGAGAACACTTAAATGAACACTATAGTCACATAAATTACTTTAGCTAAATAAAGCAGTTTTGGTGTATAGATCATTCCCCTGCAATTTCACTGCTCAATTCACTGTCATTTAGGAGTTAAATCATTGTTTTGGTTTATGCAGCCCTAGCCACACCTCCCCTGGCTATGATTGACAGAGCCTGCATGAAAAAACAAACTGGTTTCACTTTCAAACAGATGTAATTTACCTTAAATAATTGTATCTCAATCTCTAAATTGAACTTTAATCACATACAGGAGGCTCTTGCAGGGTCTAGCAAGCTATTAACATAGCAGGGGATAAGAAAATCTTAATTAAACAGAACTTGCAATAAAGAAAGCCTAAATAGGGCTCTCTTTACAGGAAGTGTTTATGGAAGCCTGTGCAAGTCACATGCAGGGAGGTGTGACTATGGTTCATAAACAAAGGGATTTAACTCCTAAATGGCAGAAGATTGAGCAGTGAGGCTGCAGGGGCATGTTCTATACATCAAAACTGCTTCATTAAGCTAAAGTTGTTCAGGTGACTATAGTGTCCCTTTAACCCCTTAAGGACACATGACGTGTGTGACACGTCATGATTCCCTTTTATTCCAGAAGTTTGGTCCTTAAGGGGTTAAACAGTCCACACTTGGTGTGCCAGATGGACTCACCACATTTCTGGGTGAATTAGCCCCAATTGGGCAGAGCCAGGGGCATGAGTCGTATATCTGGCTTGCCCCGTTTTACACCCTCCCAGACATCCTGCAAACATATGCTGTAGTGGAAGCAAAGAACGGCACCGAGTGGAATCGTAAAATATTTTATTGCTTACAATGGAGTAGCCTCAGGGCACTTCTAACACTATAACCACTACAGCATGCTGTAGGGTGTACGGTGCTTGGAATGTTCATTCAGACTTAATTAACTTGTCTCATATCTTCTCAGGGTCTCTATCAGGAGTAGGCAACCTTTGGGCCTCCGGGTGTTTTAGACTACATCTTGTAATACTCTTACATTTATAATGCTGGCAAAGCACCAGGGGAGATGTAGTCTGCAACATCTGGAGTGCCTGACCATGGTCTATATCAATGTATTCATGTTACAGGAATATTTTCTTTAGATTTCCTGCATGATGTTTAAGGCTCAAGTTCTAGAATCAGAATCGCATTTCTGGGGATTTTTTTCTAGACCTTTACATTTCTATATAACCCATTGAAACACTCTATTAGTAAGTTCTTCTGGCCTAGATTACAGAAGCCAAAAAAAAGCAGGCAAGTGTTCTTTCAATCTTTCTTGAATAATGTCTTCAGAGATATCTTTGATGCTGATATTTTTCCTTCAGGAGCTAAATTCAACATCCGTAAGGTTTGTTTCCAGAGAGGTAATCTTTTGTTCCAGCTTTAATACAGAATCTTTCATTTTTCTCCTTCAAAGTACAACCCCACTATTTTTTCTTCATTCGTGTTGATTCTTTTGCCTAAGGCCAGCATGTCCACTTTTAAGTTCATCACACATTTTTTTGTTTGTTTTTTAATGTGTGCCAGCTGGGTGTCAGTGAATATCTTTAAGTAGTCTAAGGTAATTCACTTGGGGTCTTTTTAGCTGTGAGGGTGATTCTTCATCTTTTGAGTTAACTAGTGAATCCAAACTTCCTCGAGAATATGTGAGTCCTTTTCATCTGACTTTTCCCAAGTACCTTCTCTTGTGTATTTGGTGGGAAATAGGAAAAGTATATTTCTGTTTTATTTTCGTTTCAAAACAAAAATCTTTGTTTTGCTATGTTTTTAAATTATTTTTCGCTTCTATCCTTTTTTTTTCCTTTTTCTTCTTTAACCTTTTTTCTCTTACAGAAAATCCTTAGAGAAAATAACTCAGCTTAGCTTTATATTCTAGGTATTCCACCTACGGTGTGTGATATTTGGGAATTTATGTTGTAATAATGTATTAGTTTTAATTCTGCGGACACTTCATCTCAGATACCTGCAGAGTGTATAGCCATTTGCTGTATGTTTATAAAAAAGGACAAAAAAAGGAAAGCAAATATTGTATTTGCAGATTGACACTCAGAGACCCCAGTTACATTGCAAATTAAAACAGCTTGTTAATATTGCAGTTCAGCCTTTGGGTAAGTTTGCATATTTAATTTTAAATCTAGCCAGGTATCACAATAGCATAGGTGAAATAGGTGTAAGTAAGACTGATTAAATTAATTGTTTGGGAATTATGCTGACTATCTATCGAATATTACCTTGCCCTAAAGAAATTCATTCCCATTATAATAATTGCTGCAGGAGAGGCAGCACTTGAGAATCAACTCAGATCTAGAGTCTTGTACCCAGGAAAGCAAGGTTGTTTTGCGTCTCTGGTCACCAGCCCTGTTTTCCCACCCATTAAAAAACAATGGACCACTCAGTTTTCTTCATCTCTTCCAAGAAATGACAAGATTTTCTTAAACAATGCAGCAGACAAGTTCAGCCTGAACTATCATACTTAACAAGTGGCAATGCACACTGGGATGTAAGGACATTTAACCCCTTAAGGACCAAACTTCTGGAATAAAATGGAATCATGACATGTCACACATGTCATGTGTCCTTAAGGGGTTAAGCTTCTGCCATTTTATCACACGCTATTCTTATAAAACTTTAGAAATTTGTTTGTAACTTACAAAATGCAATTTCAAATAATAAGTTTCTAGAAAATGAAATTCCCAGCTCATCCAGTTCTAGGCAGTAGCCTACAATGAGACCCATAGTGGGTCCAGAGCAAAATTAAGGGGGCTTCTCTTTGGCCAGGAATAAACTGCAACATGGTTGTTTTTGCCATTATGAGGCCTCTCCACTTCCTGTTCGCCCTCTTTTTTTCCTGCATTCTTCTGAAACTCTTCCCCCCCCTTTCCCTTTCCGATGTGATGTTGTTTTCCGTACAGGTGACGGTGCTGGGGGCTTTTGCTACCCCAACTGTTTTTTTTTTTTCTCTTTATCTATTAGTCTTTCATTGTAGGAACTGTGTTATTCTCAAATAATCAACGTGCGGCAATAGAGTTGCCCAAACTTAAAGGAACACTCTGGGCGCCCTAATAAATTCATCTCAAGTAAATTGTTATGGTGCCTGGAGGTCCAGGGTGCCATCTTGCCTTAATGGAATAAACCATTACAATTGGTTTACTTCAAAGTGCTCCAGATGATATCTGTCCTCCTGGCCCTTCTACCATCTTCTCTGGTCCTGGTTTAAATGCAGATGTCCGGGAATGACCTGTCCTCGATAATAAATTTAAAAGTGTATCCACACATAGATATTATTTTGGAACGGGAAGCAAATTATTTTATAATGCGTATGCCTGCTAGCCAGTGTTTCTACATATATGCATTGTTTATGTCCCACCTTTTCCCTTATTTCTTTAGTTTTATGTAATGTTAATATATTTTCTTTTCTTATTTGTAAAGTAACAGGATGTTCAGGATGCTGGGAATCTTATCCCACGTCCCACTGCTCCAAGCGGGGAAAATCTGGGTTCAAGGAGAAGGCCTTGGGCACTGAGGGCAAGGACACCAGTGGACGTAGGCACGATGCGCCCTTGGCTAAACCTTTATAGAAATAAGAACGGCGGCAAAGTTGCTGCTGGAGGGATTCAGTGAGGGTTTCTGGATCCCTCATCGGGACAGGGTAGCACCTTCTTCTTGTTGGAACTTTCGATACATGGGGGATCACCCTGCTGTGGTGCAGCGCTGGGACACATGGCAGGTCCCTTTTGGGTGCCTCCTCTTCCTCATCTCAGGGTCTCACCACTGGGTGTGGTTCCAAAAAAGGAACCAGGGAAGTTTAGACTGATTCATCATTTAAGGCATCCGCATGGGGGTTCGGTGAATGATGATATTGCAGCGGAGCTATGTAGGGTGTCCTATGCTTCGTTTTATGCGGCGGTGCGGATGGTGTGGTCGGTGTGTCCGGCAGCATTGATGGCAAAAACCGACATGGAATCGGCATTTCACCTCCTTCCAGTGAACCCGGAGTGTCATCACCTCTTGGGTTGTAATTTTGATGGGCAAAACTAAGTGGACCTGTGCCTCCCAATGAGGTGTGCAATTACGTGCTTCTACTTTGAGTGCTTTAGCTCATTTATAGAGTGGGTAGTGAGGGAGGAATCCGGTTGCGACTCCATTCTTCATTACCTTGACAATTTTTTGTGCATTGGTCCTGCCCATACTCCGGTGTGCACGCAGCTCCTTCAGACAGTAGCTGATGTGGCATGTTCTATCAGGGTCCCGCTAGCTTCAGACAAGACTATGGGCCTTACGACATGTTTGAGCTTTCTCGGATCGAGATTTATTATGGGCCTTACGACATGTTTGAGCTTTCTCGGATCGAGATTGATTCAATTGTGAGGGAGGGTCGCTTACCGGCAGAACAGGTGGGAGATATACAAGCGGTGGTCGAGGCTGCGCGGGGCCTCCAGAAAATCACGTTGCGGCAGCTGCAGTCGCTGCTGGGGAAATTGAACTTTGCATGCCGGATCATGCGTCAGGGTCTTTAATAGGCATTTGGTGGAAGCAATGTCGGGGGTCGTAAGGCCGCGCCACTTTGTGCGCCTTACCCGACCGCTGCGAGAGGATTTAACAGTGTGGAGCGCTTTCCTCAGTGGGTATAATGGCAGGTCCTACTGGCAGCAGCCAGAGGTTCCGAATTCTGACCTCCATCTGTTCACTGATGCGGCATGGTCAGTGGGGTCTGGGGCCATCCTGGGTACACACTGGTGTGCGGAGCCCTGGCCCAGAGTCTTGACATTCGGCGGGTTTGACTAAGAACCTGGCGATCCTGGAGCTGTTCCCTATTGTGGTGGCAGTTCATCTATGGGGTGCTTTTCTATGGGATCGTTGGGTCGTGTTCCACTGTGATAACCTGGAGGTGGTCTTTGCCATTAACAACTTAACAGCTTCCTCCCCTCCAGTGCTGTGACTTTCGCAGCGTTTGTTTTTGCGCTGCTTGTCCTTAAATGTGACGTGTAGAGCTGTGCACATACCGGATGCCCATTCTTGTTCACATTGGCAGGCGTCTCGGAAATTATCGGGTCTCAGTTTTTGGTTTAAATAAACCAGGGTGCCCAACGTCACCAAGGACTACATGGTCGCTTTGGCGATGAGGGGTTGGCGGAGGGGGCCAAGTGTGCCTGACTGCCGTAGGACGGTCTCTGGGGAGTTATTGTTGGGTGTTGGTTCTCTCTCAGGTGTGCTTTTCGGATTTTGAGGTGCGGTTGTTCCAGGTGGTATTCACGTTTGCCTTCTTTGGGACTATGCGGTTGGGTGAGCTAGTTAGTCCTAATAAACAGGCTCTGGGTGGCAATCTCTTCGCGGATGTTTCATGTACAGATGGGGTGATCCAATTGCTCTTGCGTCACTCTAAAACCGATGTCCTTGGTCATGAGACTTGGATTACCATTCGGGCGGTTCCTGGGTCTCGGGCATGCCTGGTATCCTGCTTTCAGGGGTATTGTGCTGTTCGCACACAGTCGATGGGCCCTTTGTTAATCCACGGGGATGGGAGTTATTTGTCCAGGTTTCAATTTGTTAGGGTCTTCCGGATGGAGATGGAATTACTTGGCATCCCGGGATGGGAATTTGGGAGTCACTCCTTCCGGATTGGGGCGGCAACGGAGGCTTCACGTTTAGGTTTCCCCGAGCAGGCTATCCAGCGGATTGGGAGATGGGAGTCTAGGGGATATGATAAAGCGAGATATGGCGCGCTTAATAGTTCTGTTACCAAGGGTTTGTTTAGTGTGGTCTGAGGTGGTGGCCCGGAATTATTGGAAGTGCGCATGCGATCAGAAGGCGATGGCGCACTGCAGGATTAAATTGAAATAGAGAGTTGCAAAGTTTGTACTCGTGTGGCACCGCATTTTTGAACGGGAGGCGGCGGTCTATTTTCGCTCTGACTGGGTCCACCTTACCGATGTGGGTCTCGATTTATTTAATTTAGCATTGCAGGATGTTTTAGAGCAGGCTATAGAGTGGCTGGGAGTTGTGCCCACTGATTTAGGGGTAAAGCTGCGGGGCTAGTGGTGGGTAAGGTCCTTGCCAACCCGGGTTGGAGCAAGAGTACAGGTGGAAAGAAGGAAGGTTGGGGCTGATCCCTCCCCTATCCTCTGGTAAATATTGGGACAAACAGACGTGCCCACTGTGCCAAAGGCCGGCTAGTGGTTGAAATGGTGGTAAGGTAAGGCCAAGTGGAAGGCCAAGTGGTGGTTAGGATGAGGGGGGAGGGCAGGCGCCCAGGAGTACTCATGGTTGGTGCTGGAATGGGTTGGCAAGGACAAGTCTGCAGTTACATTGTATATCATGTTGATATTGTTAATAAATGGTTATCTATTGGTTAAATATACTTATCAAATTATAAATAAAGCTGTGGCCTGTTTTATACCACAAAAATGACTTTTCATTGGGGGGAGAATTGGATGGTAAGAGAAGGTTGGTCGCACTACACAGTAACCACTACCTGCACACAAGGTTACACAAAGGTCAGGACAGGGCCAGGAGCACATGTAAGTAATATTAAGTATCCAAAAGTCAGGAAACCCAGGAATAACATTAACAAGAGATGTAGTTCTCAGGGGAGCTCTGTAACAATTAAGCAATGAGTACTCAGTTATTTGAGATTTTCTAGTTTAAGATGCTGAATTGGCACCAAGCTTGAATCTGGACAAGAAGGGTGTCAGTTTCAATGTGGCAGGAATTACATAATGAGTTTATGAGACCTGCACGCTCAGTTGGCATCTGAACTGTTGCATAAATTCTGTTTATTGAAGCTGCATGTAGGATGGGAGGACACAGGCAGGGTTAATTCACTAAACACCGGGGTTATCCAGTAAAAATTACCAAATTCCGACCACACTGGCAATTCTCATACTTTCTAAATCCAAATAACAACATTAATACCACCTGACTAATATTGTTTAGGCCCCCCTCTTGCTGCCAAAACAGCTCTGATGCGTCAAGGCATTGACTCCACAAGACCTCCGAACGTGTTCTGTGGTATCTTGCACCAAGACACTAGCAGTAGATCCTTTAAGTCCTGCAAGTTGCGAGGTGCGGACTCCATGGATCAGATTTGTTGTTCCAGCACATTCCACAGATGATCTCTCACCTCACCCCTCTATCAGTCCTTACATTGGCTTTTTGTATCCTATAGGAGTCAATTCAAAGTGCTAACCCATACCTATAAAGCACCAAACAATTCTAGCCCCTCTTATATTTCTTCACAGAATATATGTCTTTCCGCTCTGCCCATGACCTTCTCCCGTACAGCCAACTCACGCTTGCAGGACTTCTCCCAGGCGGCTCCCTTCCTATGGAATAGCCTGCCTACTTGAGAAGTGCCTTAAAACCCATCTCTTCAGGAAAGCTTATGACCTCCCAGAGTAACCTCTACCTCACATACCTGTCTCTTGCTCTCTCCTAAAGGGCAGCAGCTCTGCCTCACTCCCACCTTATTTGATTGCTGTTTCGTATCCTAATGTGTTTTATATCCCACTTCCCATAGACTGTAAACTCGTCCTCCTATAGTTCCTGTTAGTTTTCTTGTAATTGTCCTATTTATAGTTAAATCCCCCCTCTCATCATATAGTAAAGCGCTACAGAATCTGTTGGCGCTATATACATGGTAAAAATAATAATAATAATAATAATAATAATAATGATTAACCCCTTAAGGACTGGACTTTTTTTGCGATGTTGTACATTTGCGACCAGGCATCTTTTTGACACTTTTGTGGTGTTTGTGTTTAGCTGTAATTTTCCGCTCTCTCATTTACTGTTCCCATACAAATTATATATTGTTTTTTTCAGGACAAAAGGGGCTTTCTTTGCATACCATTATTTATATAATCTCATGTAATTTAATTTAAAAAAAATGAAAAAATCATGATGAAAAATTGAAAAAAAATACACGTTTTTTGAATTTTATGTGAAAAATCTTTTACTCATCTACAAAAGCGAATGAAAAAAACTGCTAAATAGATTCAAAATGTTGTCCTGAGTTCAAAAATACCCAGTGTTTACATGCTTTTTGCTTTTTTTTTTGCATGTTATAGGGCTATAAGTACAAGTAGGATATTGCGGTTTCAAAACATACATTTTTAAAATGTATCAATAGTGACATTGTAACACTATTATCTGTCATAAATTGCTAAATAGCACCCCACATGTACATATTTTTTTAAAAGTAGACAACCCAGGGTATTCAATATGGGGTATGTCCAGACTTTTTTAGTAGCCACTTAGTCGCAAACACTGGCCAAAGTTAGCGTTCATATTTGTTTGTGTGTGAAAAAAGTAAAAAACTAAATTGAACGCTAATTTTGGCCAGTGTTTGTGACTAAGTGGTTACTAAAAACGACTGGACTTACCCCATTTGCAATACCTTGGGTTGTCTTCTTTTGCAAATGGTATGCCATCATGGGGGTAATTCTCATTCCTGGGCTACCATACGCTCTCAAAGGCAACGTAACCAACCAGGCCATTTTCAATGTAAAAATATTTGACCTATATATTTGACCCTGTAACTTTCAAAAACGCTATAAAACCTGTACATGGGGGGTCCTGTTCTACTCAGGAGACTTTGCTGAACACAAATATTAGTGTTTCAAAACTGGAAAATGTATCACAACAATTATATCATCAGTAAAAGTGCTGTTTGTGTGTGAAAAGTGCAAAAAAAGTCACTTTCACTGACAATATCATCGCTGTGATATGTTTTACTGTTTTGAATCACTAATATTTGTGTTCAGCGAAGTCTCCCGAGTAAAACAGTACCCCCCATGTACATGTTTTAGGGTGTCGTAGAACGTTACATGGTAAAATACAGTGATAGCAAATTAAATTCTCTGGTCTTTCGGCCTGGGTTGGCAGGCAGGTCCCTTAAATTGCAATCAATAAAATAACTTAATTATGTTAAAATATTACCTAAATACGCACGTAGAATTTAAATATATATGCATATTTATATATTTGAAGTCTACGTGTATATTTATATAATTATTTATGTAATTTTGTATATCGACATATGAATAGTTCGCATTCTTTTTATTTATTTATATATACATAGATATATATACAATTTCATTCTAAGTGTATTTTGATATAAATATATATATATTAATATCAAAATACAGTTAGAATAAAATTTCGTATAGATATATAATTTTTTTTAATTTTTTTAATTTAATTTAAATTATTTATTATTCGTATTTTATAATAATATATATATACAATATATATAGTTATTATATATATTATATATATACGTGTGCAAATTAATTATAAGTGTATTTTTATATTAATATATGTACATATTAATATAAAAATACACTTAGCATGACATTATATATATGATATATAGACATATATTATATAGGTATAATATATGTCTATATATCATATATATACACATATATAATAATATATATTTTTTTTATTAACTATAACTTTAATTTTTTTTATGATTTTACACATGCAGGGAGACTGCCTGTCAGCACAGACAGTCCCCCTGCAGGCAGAGACTAGGACACCTATTGTGACCATGTGGTCGCCCTGTTGGGCGATCACATGGCCCCAGGGGTCCTAAACCGCCATGGGGAGACTGTCTGGGCTGCAGGCTGCAGGGGGAACGACGGCGATCGGGTAAGTATATTTTAAATTTAGGACGGTTCAGGACCGTCGTCGGTCGGCAAGGGAAAAATGCCGATGACGGTCCTGAACCGTCCTGCGTCCTCAAGGGGTTAATCAGATTGTGATCTGGGGAATTTGGAGGCCAAGGCACAACCTTGAACTCTTTGTCATGTTCCTCAAATCATTCCTTAACAACTTTTGCAGTGTGGCAGGATGCATTACCATGCTGAATGAGGCCATTGCAAACAGGGAACACCATTCTCCAAGTAGGTGGTACGTGATAAAGTAACATTAACATGAATGCCAGGACCCAAGGTTTCCAAGCAGAACATTCCCAAGAGCATAACAATGCTTCACTGTCCTGCCTTTTCCCATAGTGCATGCTGCTGCCATGTCTTCCCCAGGTAAATTATGCACACACTTCCGGCATTAAAGGAAAGCATCTTATTAAATTTGCACTTTATTTACATAGTGTATTTAGAAAAATACAAATTGAAGTGCCTTTTTATACTTTTTGTTTTTTATTATTGAAAGAAAACATGATTCATCAAACAAATTTTCAGTGGTGGACAGGTCCATCATGGGCACTGCCACTGCTCTATGCAACCTCATACACAGCAAACTGAGAAGCACAATGTGTTCGGACACATTTCAATCATGGCCAGCATTATGTTTTTCAGCAATTTCAGCTACAGTAGCTCTACTGTGTGATCGGACAAGACGGGCTAGCCTTCGCTCCCTATGTGCATCAATGAACCTTGTGTGCCCATGACGCTGATGCATTCTGTTTTTAGATTAATATCAGTGCTTTTGCATCCGAACCCTGTACAAAGTGTAGGATTCGGAAGATTGACAAGGCACCAACATTAACATAATTCGGAACCAAATCCATCTGGCAGGATGCACTTTCACAAATTATCTTTCTTTTGCTTTTTTGCAAGTGAATGAATAATTTAAAGTACTATTTGCCCTCTGGTAGCACTAGCAGCCAGCGGGCAAATAGTTAAAAATCCTCCGCAATCTGAGGATTAATAATGTGACAGGTGGCCAGCGTTTGCTAGCCAGCTGCTACATTAAAAAACGTAACACAATAAAGTAAATAAAAAAATCTATGGGTGTCAATAAACTATTATAATATCCACAAAATGCTTAAAACAAGGCAGCTAGAGAGGCCCCATCCCACCCCGATGTCACCCCTGTCACTCTGCCCATGGATCTCAAGTGGGAAACTTTCAATTACATAATGGGAGATGGTAAGCTGGTGGGGGCTGTTAAATTACAAGAAACAGGGTGCATCCTAAAGTCTCCTGCACCTGTGATCAGCAGGTAGGAGCTATTAGTTTTATACCAGGGGGGCAAATAGTTTGGATTTTTAAAATCAGAGCCCGGATTTGAAGTGTTCGTCCGGATTTCAGTTGTCTGGCAGGGTACACTCAGGCTGATATCCGGATCCAGTCCAGGCTCATTTGAAGCCTTGTATGCAAAATCATTGTTAAATAGAGTGAGCATTTCCATGATTTTTTTTATTCCAAATGGCCCACGCAGCGCATGGTTTTGCCTTGTTTGGAATTTAGTGAATAAACCTGTAGTGTTGCTTGAAGTCAGAGGAAAGGTTAAGTGTGAAATCTTGGCATGTATACTTCTAACTATATATAAAATTATTTTGAAACTGTATTAACTTATCTAATAATAATAGTAAGAGCCTGAAGGAAAAAAAACATTAAAAAAAAACTGTACAGTAAAATATTTCTGAGGCTAAAAAGCATTGTAATAGCATTGTAAATCGCCTGAAAGCCCTTCTGTCAGTAAGGGAAAGCAGGGATGCTTTTACAGCTGGTCATAAGCTGCAAGAGCTCGTGTAAAAAGCACCGGCCATGTGTTAGTAAATTCTAATGACTGAGTACGCGCATTGGTTGGCAAATGTTTTATTAACCATTAAAATGAAACTGGAAGTTGCAATGACCACAAGAAAAGAGCATTGCCATAGTTCAGTGGTAGGTAACTTTCGGCACTCCTGATGTTGTGGACTACATCTCCCAGGATGCTTTGCAAGCATTATTGCGGTAAGTAAGAGCATTATGTGAGATGTCATCCAAAACATCTGGAGTGCCAAAGGTTGCTGTCAGGTTTCCTTGTGTATCAGTCAGGGGGATGTCACAGGCTGGCGTCACATTGCAGGGTATTGGGGACACTCCTACCAACTCTCAGCTTGTCCCCAACGTTTCTCACACCAGCTGCGATAACCCTGCCTCCTTTTATGACGCGGCTAATGAGCGCTGACGTCATGACGCTAAGAACACTATGGCCAAGGTGTTCAAACGAGAACATTTTGGGGCGTGGTTACCTACCTGATTGAACACGGTATTTAAAGAGAAATCAGGGAGAGACTCATTGCCCTGTTGTGGTTCTTGTTTGACCCAAGAGCGCATATTCCATATTGGTATTCTTGTATTCTGACTTTGGCTTCGCTTGACTTCTGTGTTCCTTTGACCTTGGCTATTGCATTATCATTGATCCTGATTTCTGGTACCCCTGACCTCGTTATAGTTATTTGACTTTTCTTTGTGTGTGTAGTCCGGCCATCCTTAGGTCCGGTATACATTACTAGTATTTGCATTCTACGTGTAGGATCCTCGAATTTTCCTGACAGTTGCCTACCGCCGCAGCCTAGTTAGTACATTGTGGTTAGCAATCCGAAACTTGTCAACCACTCCTATGATAGCTAAAGCATTGAAGCAAATTTGAGGTTAACGATCATAACTGCATAAAAGGGTAACAGTCAAAAGTACACTCCCAAAGACACTCCCAATAGGCAGAAATCTAGTATAACTAATAAATAAAATAAACAAATGAAGCAATAATAAAATAGCAAATACACAACTGCAAATCCAAATATACCAATTTAACCAACATGAAGATGAAAAAGTCACACACCTAATTGATAATAAACAATTAAAGACTATGCAGAAAAATGCAACATTCAAGGGGAGTTGTAAGAACCATAACCACTGCATTGTGCATTATCCACATTAGCTTTATTTGGATAGTGATTTGCTGGGTCACAGGCACACAGGACCCTAACGGTTTTGTCAAACTATTTGAAAATATGGTGATACATAACTGAAGGATAGCACCTGGGGCATGCTGGGCCTAGTAACCATTACAGTGGGCTATAGTGGTTATGGTGCTTAGAGTGTTGCTTAATATCTGTAATTAATGTGCATGATAAATACATGTGTTTATAAATACAAATATATAAATTCCTAAGTCAAACACCAAAACAAAAGAACGCATACAAGAAATAAAATATGTGTTATTTTTATAAAACATTTATTTGTAAAATACAGGAGATAAAACATAAATATCTTATGAGGGAATAGCAAAGAGAGAAAGAACAAATGTTCCGAACGGGCATATATAAAGATTTTGTAGTGTATTCTATTCGTGTTTGGTTGATTTAATTCTTTTTTTACTTTGAGCTAGAGTAAAGAAAGATTAAGCATAATATGATCATCCTGTCTGCAATAAAATCCACTTTATCAATTGACTTCCATTATAAGCATATCCTTCAGAAAGAAAAGTAATAGAATGAATCTGAAATTATATAAAGAATGAAAAGTGAACATACATTTAAAATTGCTAACCCTAAAACCGACAATCTTACGACTATAGCAGTGTTAGCATTGTGCATTAATGAATAAAGTATTTTAAATTTGAGAGTATTAGCATTGTGCATCAATACATAAACTATTTTAATTTTGAAGTATTTGAAAATGATTGAATGGGTTTGTGCCTGTTTTGAATGTACTATTGTACATACCCAGATAGCAACCACTGCAGTGATCTCCACCCCACAAGGTAGATACAATTAAGCGGGCACTCTAGGCACCAGAACCACTTCCTCTGGTGGACATGGTTAGGGTGCTTGGATTGCTCTGGTGCAGTCCCAAAGAGCAGTTTTAAACTGGCCACAAACTACCAGGGCCCGCTCTGCTGCCCAGGCTACCAGCTATGGATGGCAGTGATTGGCTGAGAGAATCAGCTGACAACTCTCAGCCTATCACAGCCAGAGCCGGATTAACATAGGGGCTGATGGAGCTGCAGCTCCAGGCCCAAGCCCATGGAATAGGCCCATTGATTTAAAAGAGTTTTACACACTACTCAGGGTTACCAGGTATTTCTCAGGTATTTCTTAGGGTTGCTAGGTATTTCTCATAAGTATTTCTCAGGTATTTGAGGCTGCCTAGCCAGTGCCGGTATTACCGACAATACAAATGTCTATCTAAGTAAACACATAGATTTTTCTGCAATACCAGCACTGTTTGTGTGGAGAAAGGCAGGGATAAGAAGTTACAGCATCTCCCTCCCTGCCTTTCTCTACTCACTGATCCGCGGGGGAGCTGCTCTGCACAGAGAGTCCAGACAGCAGCTCCGAGCCTGCAGAGACAGCCAAAGCTCAGGGAAGTGCAGGGAGACTGTGAGACATGGGGACGGTGAAAGACTTGGGGACCCTGAGACATTGGGACACTGGGAGACATAGGGACACTGGGGAACATGGGGACCCTGAGACACTAGGGACACAGTGGCCCCATGTCTCCCAGTGGCCCCTAGTCTCTCAGTGTCACCGTGTCTCCCAGTCAGTGTCCCTAGTGTCTCAGTGTCCCCATGTCTCCCAGTGTCCCTGGTGTCTCTCAGTGTCCCCATGTCTCCCAGTGTCCTTGGTGTCTCTCAGTGTCCCTAGTGTCTGTGTCCCTAGTCTCCCAGAGTCCCCTAGGCTACCAGAGTCCCCTAGTCTCTCAGTGTCCCCATGTATCTCACTGTCCCCATGTCTCTCCCAGTGTCCCTAGTATCTAAGTATCCCCACGTCTCCCAGTCCCATGTCTCCCAGTCAGTGCCCCTAGTATCCCCTAGTATCCCCATGTCTCCCAGTATCCCTGGTGTCTCTCAGTGTCCGAAGTGTGCCAGTGTCCCTATTGTCTCAGTGTTTCCTAGTCTCCCAAAGTCCCCTACTCTCCCAGTGTCTCAGTGTCCCCTAGTATAAAAGAAAAAATCTCAGACACTCACTGTAATAGATTTAAGCAGGTTTATTGGATACCGCAACGTTTTGACCTGTACCCAGGTCTTTATCAAGTCTCCAGTGTCCCCCTATATATCACAGTGTCCACTATGTATCACAGTGTCTCAGTGCCCCATGTCACCCAGTGTCCCCGTGTCTCCATCTCTCCCAGTGTCTCAGTGTCCCTAGGTCTCCCAGTGTTCCCTAGTATCCCAGTGTCCCCATGTCTCCCAGTGTCCCAATGTATCTCAATGTCCCCTAGTGTCCTAGTGACATGGGGACACTGGGAGACATGGGGACACAGACACTAAGGGACTGGGAGGGACTAAGGGACTGGGAGACATGGGGACACAGACATGCCCACTTTTTGGGTATGTTCTCCCCTTTTGGCAGTTCTTGTTATGTGATTTGCGTCAGTGTTCCACCCTTTTACCCGTCCATAGACTTCCTGCTTTACTGGACACTGCTGTTAGGGGGCATAGATTTACTTGAAAGATGAAAGCATGAGATTAGCATGGGGTATGTGTTTTCTCATAGCTGCATCCTTTGAGCTTCCCTCCAGCACCATCTTCATCAGATACATGACGCTTGCATGGGCGTAGGAACCCCCAAAAATCTGGGGGGGATAGCATTTTTACTCGCCGGGTATATTCCTATTCCGTAAACTAGGAGTTGTTTATCCCATTGTACAGCGCTATGGAATTTGCAGTTGCTATATAAATGATTAAATAATAACATTAAAGGGTCACTACAGGGAAGGGGTTTTACTTACACAGATACAGTGCCGGGATCCTCCTGATTAGAACCACCCCTACCCTTCCCATGAATATTAGAACCACCCCTACCCCTTCCATGCACAAAAGAACCCCACCTACCCTTTCCATGCATATTAGTACCCCCCTAACCCCTTCCATGCATATTAGTACCCCCTAACCCCTTCCATGCATATTAGAACCCACCCTACCTCTTCCATTCATATTAGTACTCCCCTAACCCCTTCCAATAATTTTTCTGCCTCCCCCTCCTCCCATCCATATTAGTAGCCCCCCTAAACCCTTCCAATTATTTTTCTACCTACCCCTCTCCCCCTATCCTTATTAGTAGCCCCCCTAACCCTTTCCAATTATTTTTCTGCCATGTTAACTAACGCCAGTGCTGGAGTGCCGCCGTGTTTACATTAAAAGGCCTGCAGGGACAGGCTATAGACACCAGAACCACTACATTAAGCTGCAGTGGTTCTGGGGACTATAGTGTTTCTTTAATGTGAGGTAAATTAGAGATTAGTGCCACAAATAATATGCTAGATTGCCTACTTACAACTAGATGAGGATGATGATGGGCTCTAGCTGCAGTCTGGCTCCACTGGTCTGGTGTAGGACAGGCTCTCTGGAGGCTGTTTGTAACTGTGGTCACAAAAATCAATGTTATGGGAGAACGGGAAGCAGCTCCATTTTTGGGGGGCCCTTTACACAGCTCAAGGGCTGGGTCCCAGGGTCCACCTTCATGTTCCACCAATGAGTTTGTTCACAGGGGGTGGAGTGTGTAGCGGATGTCCTGATATGTGTGTAAGGAATACATTGTGTGAATCTGTGTTTGTATGTGTAAGGGCTGCAAGGTGTGTTTCTGTGCATGTACGGAATGCAGTGTGTGCGTCTGTAAGGGGTGCATTGAGTGTGTGTAAGGAATGCATTGTGTGTTTCTGTGTGTGTAAGGGTTGCATGATTGTGTGATTGTGTGTGTGTGTGTGCACGGGGTGCATTGAGTGTGTGTAAGGAATGCATTGTGTGTTTCTGTGTGTGTAAGGGTTGCATGATTGTGTGTGTGTGTGATGGATGTCAATCTCTCTCCCTACGTTGTCACTCTCTTTCTCCCCCTCCCTCCCTCCCTCCCATGTCACTCTCTTTCTCCCCCTCCCTCCCTCGTCACTCTCTTTCTCCCCCTCCCTCCCTCCCTTGTTACTCTCTTTCTCCCCCTCCCTCCCTCCCTCCCTTGTCACTTTCTTTCTCCCCCTCCCTCCCTTGTCACTTTCTTTCTCCCCCTCCCTCCGTTTTCACTTTCTTTCTCCCCCTCCCTCCCTTTTCACTCTTTCTCCCCCTCCCTCATTCCCTTGTCACTCTCTTACTCCCCCTCCCTCCCTTGTCACTCTCTTTCTCCCCCTCCGCCCCCCCTTGTCACTCTCTTTCTCCCCCTCCGCCCCCATGTCACTCTCTTTCTCCCCCTCCCTCCCTTGTCACTTTCTTTCTCCCCCTCCCTCCCTTTTCACTTTCTTTCTCCCCCCTCCCTCCCTTTTCACTCTTTCTACCCCTCCCTCCCTTGTCACTCTTTCTCCCCCTCCCTTGTCACTCTTTCTCCCCCTCCCTTGTCACTCTTTCTCCCCCTCCCTCATTCCCTTGTCACTTTCTTACTCCCCCTCCCTCCCTTGTCACTCTCTTTCTCCCCCTCCACCCCCCTTGTCACTCTCTTTCTCCCCCTCCCTCCCTTGTCACTTTCTTTCTCCCCCTCCCTCCCTTTTCACTTTCTTTCTCCCCCTCCCTCCCTTTTCACTCTCTTTCTCCCCCTCCCTCCCTTTTCACTCTCTTTCTCCCCCTCCCTCCCTTTTCACTCTTTCTCCCCCTCCCTCCCTTGTCACTCTTTCTCTTTCTCCCCCTCCCTTGTCACTCTTTCTCCCCCTCCCTCATTCCCTTGTCACTTTCTTACTCCCCCTCCCTCATTCCCTTGTCACTCTCTTTCTCCCCCTCCACCCCCCCTTGTCACTCTCTTTCTCCCCCTCCGCCCCCCCTTGTCACTCTCTTTCTCCCCCTCCCTCCCTTGTCACTCTCTTTCTCCCTCCCTTGTCCCTCTCTTTCTCCCCCTCCCTCCCTTGTCACTCTCTTTTCCCCCTCCCTCCCTTGTCACTCTCTTTCTCCCCGTCCCTCCCTTGTCACTCTCTTTCTCCCCCTCCCTCCCTCCCGTGTCACTCTCTTTCTCCCCCTCCCTCCCTCCTTTGTCACTCTCTTTCTCCCCCTCCCTCGTCACTCTCTTTCTCCCCCTCCCTCCCTCCCTTGTCACTCTCTTTCTCCCCCTCCCTCCCTCCCTTGTCACTCTCTTTCTCCCCCTCCCTCCCTTGTCACTCTCTTTCTCCCCCTCCCTCCCTTGTCACTCTTTCTCCCCCTCCCTCCCTCCCTTGTCACTCTTTCCCCCCTCCCTCCATTGTCACTCTGTCTCCCCCTCCCTCCCTCCCTTGTCACTCTCTTTTTTCTCCCCCTCCCTTCCTTGTCATTCTCCCCCCCCCCCTCCCCTCCCTCACTGTAGCGTGGCCAAGCCCTGTATGGTCCACAGGTACAGGGAGATTTTGTTTCCTGTACTAAAAGGAAGTGCACACTCAGTGTGCACTTCCTGTTAGTCTGGCCGGGTACAGGAGACAGATGCTCCCTGTACCCGCGGACCATACAGGGCTCGGCCACGCTACAGTGAGGGAGTTACAGGAGGGAGCGCTGAGCCCTCATGGACGCACCAGCCCGGGCAAAGCTGCAGCCGCCTGAGGCTCTCTGCAGAGCGGCTGCAGCATGAGGGGGGGCGGCGGAGCTGGGGGGGATTTCTCCATAACCTGTCCCCCCCGCATGATTTGCTGGGGGGGATGTGTCCCCCCCGGTTCCTACGCCCATGGACACTTGGGAGGTAGGACTGTTTTAGTGTTTTTGGTCAATACAATACGATTTTGTAATTAGGCCCATCATAATTGTCAGCACCAGGCCCACTGGGCTCTTAATCTGGCCCTGATCACAGCCATTCATTACTAGTTTGGGCTGGTGTGGTAAGGATTAGTAAGCATAGGTCTTGATCTTCAACTGCCAGCCCAACAGGAATTTTCCATGGTTCATTTTATAGTAATTAGATCTTGTTGTGCGTATTACTTATTGTAGTTTATTTCAGCCTTCAGGCCCCAAATAATACCGTTAAGACTGGTATATGAGGTAATAAGCCAGTTCACATTTTACTAAGCTTAAAACATAAAGAGGGGGATGGTATCCCCAGCTCAAGTAACATTAGAAATAAAACTACTGCCTGTGAAAAAATAAATCAAAGATAATGGATTCAGAGAAGAAAACGTAATGAGTAATTAAGATACATAAGAAAATGGGAAGTGCAATGTTGAATCTGAATGCAAAACCTATTAAAGCTTGTGCATTATTATCTTCAATGGCCCAAATCCTTATTTCATATTCTTTTTATTATTTCCAAATTTATAATTTTCAAAATGAAGGTCTTTGTTACTTTAGTTCATAAGTACAATGTTTGTTTGTTGTCATTTAACTATATATATAGTTACTACAATGTGTCTGCACATACAGCCATTTTTTAATAAAATCCTTGATGCCTTAAACTTCGTACCAGCAGCCAGAAATTAGGTCACAGTGTGCTAATAGAAGCTATATGATGCAGACAACAATTGAAAAAAATATACCCTGCTTTGGCATGGCTGTCATCAGAAATTGTGGGACCCCTTACACAGCTCAAGGTCTGGGCCTTTAAGTTGCTCCCCTAGTCTGCCTACACTGCTCACAGGGAGTGGAGTATATGTTTTTAGGGGATGTAGTGTGTGTTTGTAGAGGATGTAAAGACTGTGTCTAGGTAATGTAGTGTATAGGGGATCCATTGTGCATATGGGATGTAGTGTGTATGTATAGGGGATAGTCAGGCCAGCCCAAGACATTGTGCTGCTTGGGTCCAAGGTTAAAATGCTGCACCCCCTCACCAAAGTCTAAACCACGCCCATATTCATTATGTTATGCATTGTGTTTAGTGAATGCAGTGACTGTATAGTGGATGCAAAGTGTGTGTTTGTGAAGTGGATTGAGTCAGGGGCATATTAGCCGCGAGGCAAACAAGGCATTTGCCTTGGGCGGCATTTTCCAGGGGGCGGCAAAAAACGCCGCCCCCAAATGCCCAGGGCAAATGCCTTGTTAGCCTTGCGGCTAACTGACAAGCCCTCTGGGCGGGCGATCTGCTGGGCGGCGCTGGCGGGCGGCTGGCGAGGGAGCACTTCCTCTGAGCTGTCTGCTCAGCTCCCTCGCGCGCCGCAGAGTGAGGCTGGGAGCCGGAATATGACGTCATATTCCGGCTCCGCCTCCCAGCCTCACTCTGCGGCGTGCGAGGGAGCTGAGCAGACAGCTCAGAGGAAGTGCTCCCTCGCCAGCCGCCCGCCAGCGCGCCCAGCAGCCACTGGACCACCAGGGAGAAATAGGAACCCCCCCCCCCCAGCATTCCCAAAGGTAAGGAGGCTGGGGGGGTTAAATTTAAAAAAAAAAATTTGTTAAATATGTGAGTGAGTGAGTATGTGTGTATGTCTGTTAGTGTGTGTGTGTGTGTTTGTTAGTGTGTGTGTGTGTCTGTTAGTGTGTGTGTATGTCTGTTAGTGTGTGTGTCTGTCTGTTAGTGTGTCTGTGTATGTCTGTTAGTGTGTGTGTGTATGTCTGTTAGTGTGTGTGTGTGTATGTCTGTTAGTGTGTGTGTGAATGTCTGTTAGTGTGTCTGTGTGTGTGTGTGTGTGTGTATGTCTGTTAGTGTGTGTGTCTGTCTGTTAGTGTGTCTGTGTATGTCTGTTAGTGTGTGTGTGTATGTCTGTTAGTGTGTCTGTGTATGTCAGTGTGTGTGTCTGTTAGTGTGTGTGTGTATGTCTGTTAGTGTGTGTGTGAATGTCTGTTAGTGTGTCTGTGTATGTCTGTTAGTGTGTGTGTCTGTGTATGTCTGTTAGTGTGTGTGTGTATGCCTGTTAGTGTGTGTCTGTTAGTGTGTGTGTGTGTGTGTGTATGTCTGTTAGTGTGTGTGTGTGTATGTCTGTTAGTGTCTGTGTGTGTATGTATGTCTGTTAGTGTGTATGTCTGTTAGTGTGTGTGTATGTATGTATGTTAGTGTGTGTCTGTTAGTGTGTGTGTATGTATGTATGTTAGTGTGTGTCTGTTAGTGCGTGTGTCTGTTAGTGTGAGTGTGTGTGTATCTGCTAGTGAGTGTGTGTCTGTTAGTGAGTGTGAGTGTGTCTGTAAGTGTGTGTGTGTTTCTGTTAGCGAGTGTGTGTTTCTGTTAGCTAGTGTATGCGTATCTGTAAGTGAATGTGTGTGTGTATTTAGAATGCGGGGCGGGGGAAGGGTGGGGGTGGTGCGGGTGGGGGGAAGGGTTGGATGGGGTGGCGCGGGCGGGAGGGGGGCACCTGAGTTTTGTCCTGCCTAGGGCAGCACAAAACCAGGATACACCACTGGATTGAGTGTGTGTATTGTATGCAGTGTGTGTAGTGAAATCATTATGTGTGTGTACAGTGGATGCAGAGTGTGTGATTGTGCATTGTGTGCAGTGGATGAAGTGTCTGTGTGTATTGAACGCAGTGTGTGTAGTGAAAGCATTGTGTGTGTGTATAGTGGATGCAGTGTGTATAGGGGATGCAGTGTTTGTGTATAGTGGATGCAGTGTTTTTGTGCAGTGCATGTAGTTTGTATTGTATGCAGTGTTTGTAGTGAATGCTTTGTTTGTGTGTATAGTGGATGCAGTGTGTGTGTGTGTAGTGGATGCAGTGTGTGTGTAGTGTGTGCAGTGTGTGTGTAGTGCGTGCAGTTTGTGTATTGTATGCAGTGTGTCTATTGAATGCATTGTGTGTGCGTGTGTATAGTGGATGCAGTGTGTGTAGTGTATGCAGTGTGTATATTGTATGCAGTGGCTGTGCGTGGAGTGCTTATGTAGTTCATGTAGTATGTGTGTAGTGCATAGTGTGTGCGTGTGCATAATAGAGGCAGTGTGTGTACTGTGTGTAGTGAATGCATTGTGTGTGTGTGTATAGTGGATGCAGAGTGTTTGTAGTGCATGCAGTGTGTGTGTGTGTAGTGCCTGTGTATGTATAGTGTGCATGTAGTGTGTGTTTTAATGGGGGTGAGAAGTTTATTTTTTTGTTTTATTTTAAGTTATGTTTATTCTTCCCTCCCTACCACTTACCTGTGGGGATGGAGGATACTTAACCCCTGGTGGTCCGGTGGCTCAGTAAAGGTGAAGATAGTTAAGAGGGGGCCCAGAGCTGTAATCTCTGCTCCAGCAGCAGGTACTGTTCTCTCCTACCACGTGCCGAGAGAGTGCGGCTGCTGGGTTGCCATGGCAACGTGCCGGCATGCCGCGGAGCGTTACCATGGTAACCCGCGGCAACGCTCTCGCGGCTTGAGGGAGGAGAAAACAGTACCTGCTGCTGGAGTAGAGATTACAGCTCTGGGCCCCCTTCACTAACCAAGGCTGTAAGGGGCCCTGAACAGCATATGTCCTGAACAGCATATATCTATACCGGTAATCGCTATAGATATATGCATAGGCGGTCTGGGCACACACAGCAGACCTCTTAAAGGTACAGGGGCAGCATGGTCCCACCGGGACCAATGGATGGGCCAGCCCCGGGGATAGTCAAGATTGGGTAACCCTTACACACAGAGTTTAAGGAAACAGTAACCAGAATACGTAGAGAGGTACGTATAATGGACCTTATAGTGGCCGAGTCAACGTGGAAATACAGAGTCAAATAGAAAGCAAAGGTCAACCAGAGGTACTCAAAAAAACAAATAAACAAGCTGAAGTCAGGGAACCTGAAAATCAGAAGAGCCAGGTCAGAAACAGAAAAAACAACAACCACACAGAACGCACTCTCGGGTAGAATAAACCACAACAGGGCAATCTTCAGAAAAGGAGGATTTTAAATAGGGACAACCAAAATCCTATAGGACAGTATCATCACCCTGCACCAAATCACACAAAGTGGTATGATCTGTGGAGGGTCAGATGATTTGTCTGAATATTATGACCTGTTATTTTAATCATAAAAAAAATACCCTAAACCTGCAGGGTCCTGTAATTTCTGATGCGCCAGCCTCGCAATAAGAGTCAGCGTGCAGATGCCGCTCTGCACAGGGAGCTCCGCACGGCTCTCACTGATGGAGCGCCGTGGGACTGGACACATTGTGACTGCCACGTGGCACCCCTTATAAGCCACATGAGCCGTGTAGCAGTCCGAGGTGTATGTGTTATGTGTTACAAAGGAAGTGTTTGCATATGGTGGATGTAGTGTGTGTGTGTAGTGGATGCAGTGTATGTTTGTGTTAGGGATGTAGTGTGTGTGTATAGTGGAGGTGAAGTTTTTGTGTGTTTCTTTATGAGTGTTTGTGGAGTATGATATGGGTTGTGTTCTGCAGGTGGTGAAAGAGGGGAGTGGCTTTATATTTTCTTATTATTATTTTTTATTTGTTGCTTTATTGAACTCCACTACATTCCCTGGTGAAAAGCACTACATTCTCTGGTGGTCCAGTGGTGAGGCTCAGATGCAATGTATAAATATGTAAGGGATGCATGCAGTGTGTGTGTTTATTGTAGCCTATGGAGCAGCGTAGCTAAAGGGAGTGGGCCTTGACATTGCTAGGAGACAGGCACCTAGTTACAGTTAGCTGGGGATTGGTTAAGAAAATGGAAGTTGGATGGAGTTATAAGGGGGAGTATAAAAAGGGGCCATTTTAGATCTAGGGGACATTTTAATCTAAGTTGCACTTACCTGTTGTTGTGGCAGGATTTGTGTGGCTTTTTCTTTGTCTCCTCTGCAGGTTTCTAGCCAGATGGAAGATTGGCTGGCAGGAATCCGGGCAGCAGTGGAGGAGAGGTGCGTCGAGAGACCGCCTGGGTGATGCCTTGCTGTCCGGCTCTGGGAGCTCCCTGGGACAGAGGCCTGCCAGGAGGACAGAGATTGAGCACCAGTGTGGTTCCGGGTTCCCGGGGTCCACGGAGCCCTTCTGGAGGTCCTGATGGCTGCGGTGAGGCTGCTGGTGGGAAGGCCGCAAGTGGAGGAGGTCACGGGAGGCGTCGCAGTGCTGCCGCACGAACAGGGCGTCAAGCGAGGTCGGAGTTGCTGGCTGCTGGTTCGGGAACCGAATCCGAAACTGCCGAACGTTCGGGAAATTAACGTGGAGGTAGGGGAAATGGCAAAGGGGCTGAAACTGCTGAACGTTCGGGGGCGAACACGGAGGTATGAGAACTGCCGAACGTTTAAAGGGCGAACGCGGATGTGCGAACACTGCTGACCGTTCGTATGCCGAACGGGGAGGTAAGAAAAATGCCAAACGTTCGGTAGTTGAATGTGGAAGTAGCCATACTGCCGACCGTTCGGTTGGCAAATGGGGAAGCAGGAAAACTGCCGAACGTTCGGTTTTTGCTTCCTCTGTTGCAGGTATAGCTGGAGAAGTGGCAGCTGGAGACAGAAATTTGGGAAAACAGCCATTACGGAAGATCAGCAGGAAAGGAAGGATTGGTACAGCAGGCTTGGCAGCAGGACCTGAGAGCGCTGGGAGTGCCGTTGGCGGAGCTGGGACAGCCATAGTTCATCACCCGGGTGAGTCGACCTCTGACACCATTGTCTCTCCAGTTGCTATGCCAAGGGTTGCCCCAGTGGTAGGTCCCGGTATGGGTCTGGTTGGTGACGGTAGGGTGGCAGTTGGTAGGAGAGGGGCATGGAAGGCCAGCCCGCTGATCTGCAACTTGGCATTCTTGGAGTTGTTCCCATTAGTTGTAGCACTGTCATTATGGGGTCCACAGTTGCGGGATAAGAAGGTTATATTCTTTTTGGACAATATGGATGCAGGAAATGGGCTTTCAGCGTCCTCTATCCCGGTAGTGCGGCTTCTTCTCCGTTATGTCTTGTTCTGTATGTAGTTTAATATTGTTTTCCGGGCATGCCACGTGCCTGGATTGTTGAATGTTATAGCTGATGCGTTGTCTCGTTCGCAGTAGGAGAGGTTTCGGCAGGTGGCGGATGGTGCGCAAGCGGAAGGGATGCCCGGACGAGATGTGGCGGCTCGGGACCTCATGCTTGGAGGATTGATCAGGGACTCTCTGGCACCCGCTACCTGGATGGCATACAGTAAGGTGTGGGGGGAGTGGGACGAGCTGGTGCTGCATACAGGGGGTCAGCTCTCGCAGGAGGCTCAGCTGGACTTGTTGTTGTGGTTCCTTTGTAGGTTGTTCGCCTCAGGGGCCTCGTCAGAGGTAGTCGGGCGTAAGTTAGCAGCTTTAGCCTTTCTGTTCAAGTTTTCCGGTTGGGGGGATGTCACGAAACATTTCCTCATCAGGCAAGCGTTAAAAGGAGGGGCAAGGTGTCGGTTGATTCCAGTAGACCAGTGTCGTTCGAATTGCTTCGGCGGGTGGTCAGTGTACTCCCCGAAGTGTGCTTTTCAGGGTATGAAGTCGCATTGTTCGTGGTGGTTTTTAGTTTTCCCTTTTTCGGGGCGTTTCGAGTCAGCGAGCTGGTCAGCAGCAATCGCCTTGGAGCTGGGGGGCTGCAGGCGGTAGACGTGGAAATATGGAATAATAGGGTGGTGATCAATTTGAGGTGTTCCAAAACAGACGTGTTGGGGAAAGGGAGTTTGGTTACGTTGTGGGAGCTCCCGGGCGTAGCAGCCTTCCGCGAGGCTCGGGCGAAAGCCGAGGGTTCCTTTTTTAGGCATGCGGACGTCTCTTCCCTATTGAAGTTTTAGTTCCTCAGGGTCTTCCGGATAGCATTGTCAAGCCAGGGGGGGACCCGGGCCAATTCGGGATTCATTCCTTTAGGATTGGCATGGCGACTTAGGCTGCGAGACTGGGCCTGGGGGATGAGCTGGTGAAGAGGATTGGCAGGTGGGAGTCGGTGAGGTTTAGATCCTACGTCAGGCCGGATAAGTTGATGTAAGTCCTAGGGGTGGTTGGTGGTGGACAGTGGCATTATGTTGTTTTGTATTTTGTTTGTCTATGTTCTCGTTATGTTTTACAGGTTGGACGGCATGGGTGGTCGGCCATTCATACATATATTGGGCGCATCGGAGAGCTGCAATTCGCTGTCACGGTCTACAGCTGGGCTTTCCGCGATCCGTGGTTCAGCTTCGGTGGTTTGGTTACGGGGGTTGGGGTTAGAATGCAATTTGTTTGGAAATGTTTAACAAAATTAGTTTGGGGCGGGTTCCGGACATGGTTGTGCTTCATGCAGGGGGCAATGATGCGGGGCTGGTACCACAAAAGGAGTTGGTTGCGAGTATGAAGAGGGATGTGGACAAGCTGAGAGAGTTAGTGCCGGGGGTTATGGTCATATGGTTGGAAATGGTTCAGAGGTTGCACTGGCGGCATGCGCGGAAGTCCTCCGTAGTGGCCAAAATTAAGGGGAAAGTCAACAAGGGGATGGCAGCATATGTAAAGTGGTTGGGAGGGGTTGTGATTCGGCATAGGGAGTTGAAAGACATATTACCAGGTTATTATAGGCATGATGGGTCCATCTCTCCGAAGTGGGTTCGGATTTTCTGTTGTTGGGTTTTCAGGACGGCGTACAGAGGGCACTCTTTTTCCTGGGGGGAGGCACTCAGGAGCTTGAGGAGTCAAGCTCTGAGCTGTGGCGGGGGATGGAGAATAAAGTTAGGGGGAGAAAAGAGTGAGATGGGGTAAACTTTGGAGTTCGGGACTAAGAGGTTGGCCTTTGGACTGGTTTGGTAGGTTCGAGCTCGTTGGTAGCTCCGAACCTGGGTGTGTAGGGGTGTCTCGGTATGCCCCTACACTTGTGGTGCCCTTTGGTGGCAATGGCGATGTGTTCAATGTTAAGTACATGGTTACAATGTTTTGGGTATTATGTTTATGTAGGAGTGGGTCATTGTCAGGGTGTTTAAATGGTAAAATGCAGGATGGAAATTGTGCCAGCCAATGTTGGCATGCTGTTGACAATGAACTTTAAATTTACTGTTAATAATTAATAAAGCTGTGATATTGCTAATTTTTTGCTAAAATTATGGTGCCAGTGATTTATTGGTACATGGGTAATGGTGGGGTTATGCATATGCCGATAAGGCGATTATGCAAATGTCAAGTGTAAGCAGTATGTGTGTAAGGGATGCATGCAATGTTTGTGTGTCTGTGTGCGTATGTGTGTGTGAGGATTCATGCCGTGTGTGTATCTGTGTGTGTGTGTGTGTAAGGATGTGTGCAGTGTGTGTAAGGGATACATGTATATTTTATTATATCACCCTAATTTTGTACTGTATACATGGATTGTTGAAATGTCATATTTTGGATTGTATAAGCCCTTGCAGTCATTTAATTGAAGTGCTTTGGTGAGAAAAAAAAGCTATAACAAATGACAGTGTGATTTAGGAGGCAGTGCAAAATCTCCACTCATTAAGCTCGATGAATCAATTATTTTTTCCAATTTCACTTTGTTCATTCTACCGGGTCTAGCTTTAGGAATGTGATGGTTAATAATGCGTTAAGTGAATTGTATTCACTTGTGTGTGGGGGGGAAGGGGGAGGGGGAGGGGTTCGGATTTAAATATATTAAATATGTATTTTTTTAAATAAAAAAACAAACATAAAACGTTATCCCTCCCCCTTCCTTATTACCTTTAGCCTGGGAGGGGGGCCATGCTGCAGTCCCTGGTGGTCCTAGTGGTGAGTGAACTCTAGCCTGCGGGTCTAGAGTTCACTCTCGCGACATCTGAGCATTACTGTGGTTACCTAGGCAACGCTCCGACCTCGCAAGAGGAACCCGGCGGAGCTGCAGGTAAGAGCTCCCCCGGGTCCTCCTCTCCCTCCCACCCCAGCTGGCGACCACATGTCTATGCCTGTGGGCTGCTGAAGGAGATCTTTGATCTCCCCACCGGCCCATGAAGGCACATAGCAGGGCCGGCACTCGGATAGTGCCGGCTCTGCATGGGCCGACAGGGGAGATCCCGTGATCTCCTGTGGCAGCCTTGGCCCATGACCATCGCGGCACACCGTTGGATTCCTCTTGTGTGGTTGGAGTGTTGCTGCGGTTACCAAGGCAGCGCTCAGCTCTCGTGAGAGTGAACTCTAGCCCCGTAGGCTAGAGTTCACTCACCAGTAGGACCACCAGGGACTGCAGAACAGCCCTCATCCCAGGCTAAAATCCCTTCAACAGGGCCGGACTGGGGATACAAAGCGGCCCTGGAAAAATATTTTTTTTCCGGGGCTGCTTTGTATCCCCAGTTCAGCCCTGTTGAAGGGATTGTGTGTGTGGGGGGGATGATAGGTTTAAATATATTATATTTTGCCAGCCCCATAAGTCATTGCGCCATATATTGTCACATGTAATATGTAGGGCTATGTCTTGCCACCCCAGATGATTGAGTAATATATTTATATATATATATATATATATATATATATATATATATATAATCGAAGATGAAGTAGGAGCACTCAAAAGGACTTTTTTCGGTGATTTTAATGTGGTGAAAAAAAGTTTACAGCAAAGTGTAACGCATCTATCCAATCGACGTTTCGACCCCTAAGGGTCTTTTTCAAGATCAAACAACTAGTGACAAAACAGCATTTAAATACACAATATAGATGAATAACTCACCATTCACGTGCGTGTGATTAGCCGAACCCGGAAGTGTCCCAACGCCTCACGTGGTGCTGGGCGTGCGTGCTGACGTGCATTGTGGTTGCTAGGCAGCGAAGCTATACCCGGAAGTATCCGGTCCTCGCTTCATCTACTGGGCGTGTTTAGTGACGTGTACTTCAGTTGCTAAGTGATGGAGTGTACACTCCGGAAGCTAAGATACATGTAGCAAACCCTCGTGAAAGAATTGCAAAGGGCAACATTTAAGAGATCCAAACTCGGGATCTGAATGTGAAATATTTAGAAGTGAAAAAATGTTTGATTCATGTTCTATAAACGAACATTTTCCTACTATTCATAATATAGGAATATAAAGAACGAGACAGCCGAGGGGTCAATAGTGCTCCTACTAAAACGTGTGAAAGTGTATCAATAGTGACAAAGTGACACATACAACAAAAATTGCAGTCTACTCGGCACATATGTCTCTAAAACCAACACGGATCGATACTATCTAGCAAAACATCTGAAGAAATAATAAAATACAATAAAAAAATTAATTGATTAATTAATTAAATGTCAATACTGTGACTCACTGATGACCATAATCTACGTCATCTGGACGTGTGTTAACTTATACTAGAATATAAACTCGACTCTAAGAGTATATTCATCGAGGATCAGGAATCAAATCTCAGCTAAAGCATAAACTTTATATATATTAAAAGGATTTTTCAAAGAAACATCGTAAAGGAGATATATTCATTGAGTCCTTTTGGAGTGACAGTGTCAAGACGGTGGATCCAATAAGTCTCACGTTGCAGTAGCATTTTAGACCTGTCTCCTCCTCTGGGGCTCAATGGAACATGATCGATGGCTATGAACTTCAATGTAGGGAGTCTATGATTCAATTGAAGAAAATGTTTGGCAACAGGTTTATCCGATTTCTGGTCTCTAAATATATTGCTTTTTCTAATATAAATTATTGGTCCTTTCAGAGTAAAACATTTATTATACAGTAAGCATACTCACATGCAGACACAGACAATCTCACTGACACACACAAGCTCATTGATACACAGCCTCATAGACAAACAATTTCATAATATACATAGGCTCGTTGACATAAAAACACAAGCTCACTCACTAGCAGGCACACACACACATGCAAGCAAGCTCACTCACTAGCAGGCGCACACACACACAGCTTAATGTAGTGGTTCTGGTGTCTATAGCCTGTCCCTGCAGGCTTTTGAATGTAAACACTGACTTTTAAGAGAAAAGGCAGTGTTTACATTGCTTCCTAGTGACACCTCTAGTGACAGACACTCAGACGGTCACTAGAGGCGCTTCCTGTGTCAGTGCAGATCAAGCTTGATGCTCTCAGTCATAGAGGCATAGAGGCATAGAGACCAGCACGACGTTGGAAAAAAAAAAGGTGAGTAAAACACTTTTTTAAAAAACACACACAGACACCACTACACACAAACACACACCACGACACACACACACACACACACCACGACAGACACACACACACCATGACACACACACACACACACCATGACAGGCACACACACACACCATGACAGACTCACCATGACACAGACCATGACACAGACAGACACACACACACACCATGACAGACACACACACACCGTGACACAGACAGACACACACACACCATGATACAGAAACACCGTGACACAGACACACACCATGACACAGACAGACAGACACACACACACCATGACCCAGACAGACACACACAGCATGACACAGACAGACACACACACACCATGACACAGACAGACACACAGCATGATACAGACAGACACACACAGCATGACACACACACCATGACACAGACACACAGCATGACACACACACACTATGACAGACAGACACACACACCATGACACAGACACACACAGCATGACAGACAGACACACACACACCATGACAGACAGACACACAGCATGACACAGACAGACACACACAGCATGACACACACCATGACACAGACACACACAGCATGACACACACACCATGACAGACAGACACACACCATGACACAGACACACACAGCATGACACAGACAGACACACACAGCATGACACACACACCATGACAGACAGACACACACACCATGACACAGACACACACAGCATGACAGACAGACACAGCATGACACAGACAGACACACACAGCATGACACACACACAGCATGACACACACACACTCCCACTGACATACATACTTTTTGGTACCTGTGTGGGTGGGTGGGCAGACTGATAGCTGTGCTGGCGGCCGCATGGAGATCTTGGATGTCGGCCGCAGGGGAAGCTCTTCTTGCGGCCGCTGGGGGAGCAGGCTGTTCTGTCTCTACTCCCCCTCCCTCGCGCGCTAGAAATAGACCAGGGCCGGAATATGACGTCATATTCCGGCCCCGGTCTCATTAAGCTGCACACGAGGGAGGGGGAGCAGAGACAGAACAGCCTGCTCCCCCAGCGGCCGCAAGAAGAGCTTCCCCTGCGGCCGACATCCAAGCTCTCCATGCGGCCGCAGGACACCCACATGTCTCCCCGGCCCCAGGTGCCAACGGCCCACCGGGAAATTTCCCGGTATCCCAGTGGGCCAGTCCGGCCCTGCCGTTCAAACATATTCACACACACACACATACACACACACACACACTACACTCACACACAGCACCCTCACACACACAGCACATTACACACACAAGACACACACACAACACACTCACACACAACATCCTCACACACACACAGCACCCCTCTTACACACACACTGCGCCCCTCACACATACAATACTTCCCCTGCACCACTACACACATTATGCTCCAGATACACACTAGATCTCTTACCCAACTCTGGATCATCTAATCTACACACACACACATACACTAGATCCCTATATACAGTCTGAATCCTCTACACACACGATCTGCTATAAACACTCTGGGTCCTTTACAGACTAGATCCCCTACACACACACACTGCACCACCTACACATACTACATTCTCTAAGCACACACTCTCTACAACCCCTACACACACTATGTCACCTATACACACACACACACACACACACTACAACCCGTATGCACACAGTCGCTACATCCCTTATAACACTATGCCCCCTATACACACATTCTCTACAGCCCCTAGCCACACATAGTACACCACAAACAGGAATTAAATTGACCTATTTCAACAATACCACACCACAATCAGCTCACTCTACACACACGCAATCCCACAAGTAGGCTCCAAACACATGCACGATACGCTTTGCTTGCCCTTTTGTCCTCTGGTATCCCACTTATGGAGACACCAGAGATAAGTTAAAAGCAAACACAGTGCCAGTGGTGGATCCAGAGCCTGATCTCGGGAAGGGCACTTGTAAATTATTTAAAGAAATAATCCAGGCACAATAACCACTACAGCTCAGTGTAGTGGTTATGGTGCCAGTAGTTCCAGGACCCATCCCAGAGTAGTTTAAGAACAGTTTGACAACGTACCTGGGGTCTGCTGGGATATAGGGCATAGGAGCAGTGGTATGTGTGAGGGGTGCAGTGTGTGTGAAAGGTGCAGTGTGTGTGAAATAGCTGCAGTGTGTGTGTGTGAGTGGTGCAGTGTGTGTGTGAGGGGGGCAGTGTGTGTGAGAGTTGCAGCGTATGTGTGTGTGGGGGCAGTGTGTGTATGTGTGTGGCAATGTATGTGGGGCCGTGTGTGTGTGTGTGGGGGGGCAGTGAATGTGTGTATGGGGGAAGTGTATTTGTGGGGGGCAGTGTGTGTATGGCGGGAACTGTGTGTGTGTGCGGGGGGCAGTGTGTGTGGGGGGGCAGTGAATGTGTGTATGGGTGGCAGTGTGTGTATGGGGGCCCTGTATGTGTGTGTGGGGCAGTGTGTGTATGGGGGGCACTGTCTTTGTGTGTGGGGCACTGTGTGTATGGGGGGCCGTGTGTGTGGGGGGCAATGTGTGTATGAGGGGCAGTGTGTGGGGCACTGTATGTGTCTGTGGGGCAATGTGTGTGGGGGGCAATGTGTGTATGGGGGCAGTGTGTGTGGGGCAATGTGTGTATGGGGGCAGTGTGTGTAGCGCACTGTATGTGTCTGTGGGGCAATGTGTGTATGGGGGCAGTGTATGTGTGTGTTGGGCAATGTGTGTATGGGTGTGCAGTGCGTGTGGGGCAATGTGTGTATGGGTGTGCAGTGTATGTGTGTGGGGCAATGTGTGGGGGGCAATGTGTGTATGGGTGTGCAGTGTGTGTGTGTGTGAGGCAATGTGTGTATGGGAGCAGTGTATGTGTGTGGAGCAGTGTGTGTAGGGCAATGTGTGTATGGGGGGGCAGTGCATGTGTATGGGGCAGTGTGTGTGTGGGGCACTGTATGTGTGTGAGGCAATGTGTGTATGGGGGCAGTGTTTTTGGGGCAGTGTATGTGTGTGAGGCAGTGTTTGTGGGGCAGTGTATGTGTGTAGGGCAGTGTGTGTGTGGGGGCATTGATTCTGCCAGACAGCGTGTTCAGGTCTGCTTTTAGCACTGCCATTTCAGAGGAGAAGAGATGATGTTAGATTTAGTAGCCTACTGAGGTTCAGGTTGCCGTTTAAACAGAGCTTTACTGCCTCGAGGCTGTTGCCGGAGCTCTGCTGATTTTGAAAGTAGAAGCCCAATATCTCGGGTATGCTTTCCCCCCCGAGTCTCCGGACTTTTAGGAGTGTTTCCCCATTATCTCCTGTGACGAATGATGTCTCAGTGGGGGTGAAAGCAGCAGTAATGCGGATCTGATTGTTGGATGTCTCCTCCATCTTGCCGGAGCTCAGGAGACGCGTGAGACCGTGCGGTATGGTGGTTAGCTCCGCCCCTCCATTTTCAACAATTTTACCCAACTGAGTAATTAATATTAATTGGTATTATGATATAATGTGACAAGTACACATGTAGTATTTGGTTTTTTTAGGAATACTCTGTTTTCCATACTTTTGCTACGTATAAGTTGATAAACCATATTCTGTTGCTACCACTACTCTTTACATAAATATGTAACATGATCCTTAACCCCTTAAGGACACATGGCATGTGTGACATGTCATGATTCCCTTTTATTCCAGAAGTTTGGTCCTTAAGGGGTTAAATTCCATCCTAACAATGTGTTTATTTGGTTTAACCTTTGTTTTGTCTGCAATGTATTGCAAAACAAAATGTAGCCCGTAAAGCCCACTTTACCAACCTTTATGCTCCACAGCTATTTTTCACATTGCAAAGTAACACATTTACCTGCTACGACTCTATTTTGTCCCTTGATGTCACCCTAAATGGAAAGCCCCTTTTATCTACAGCCAGTGGTGTATTCTGGATTTGTGCTGCCCTAGGCACAACTAAATTTGGCACCCCCTTATCTAAATTTGTCCCACCAATTCGTGTCAAGGCCTTTTTTTGACTGACAGATACACACACACACACACACACACACTCACAATGACAGACACAGACACACACTCACAATGACAGACACAAACATACTCACTGCCAGACACACACACATTTTCTCATACACTCACCCATTATTAATATTTTTTTTAATCTAAAAGGACATATATCCCTCATCGCCCGGCTAGAATTTTAGTACTTTAACACCTAGGGGGGGACCTAAGGTGGCAGCCAGCTCTTGGGCCCCCCAGTACACAAGACAAACAAGGCATTTACATGGGCACTTGGGGTGGCGTTTTTTGCTGCCCCCTCCCCCCCCCCCCCCCCCCCCGTTTGCCTTGTGGTAAATACACCCCTGTCTACAGCAACCATTGTATGTCAAAATGTATGGCAAAAAGGGAGAACGAGGTGAGAGAGTGAGAGAATAACCAAACTGAGCATAGGATTCTTTGCAGGTAATAGCAGCTTCTACAGATGCTTAGTATAAGTACACTTAGTGTAGTGTAAGTGCACTTACTGTATTTGGGCATTGTAAAATTTTAAAATATTTGTGCTGTATTATATATTGTTTGGTTGCTAGATAATCCAAATCCTTGTGTGGTTCAGGTCTATGGACATTAGTCAAGGAAACCATAGTACAGATGCACTTGAACAAGGGCTGGCAATCTCTCATTGTCATGAAGTCAAAAGAAAAAGGTGGTCCAGACACTCCATCAATTCAAGCAGCTTTATTGGACGTGAACAGACATTGCAATGTTTCGGCCCACAACAGGGCCTTTGTCAAGCTTAACTTGAAAAAGGCCTAGTTGTGGGCTGAAACGTTGCAATGTCTACTCATGTCCAATAAAGCTGCTTGAATTGATGGAGTCCCTGAACCACCTTTTTCTTTTGACCCAAACAAGCACTGTCATAATTTATTCTCACCTCAACTGCGTGTCTCTTCACCCTTGCTCTGTCACAATTTTATAACATGATAGGAGGCTTCGTATTTGCTTAAGTCTCTCTTTACTAGAACTCCACAGCAGCATAGAAAAACAACCAATCAGAAAAAAAGTTAGGTACTATAAAACTCCCCTCCTCATGCATCATTTCCTCTTTCTTTGCTGCTCCGCAGACAGTACAGGTCAGAGTACCACTACCTCCTGCTTATAGTTGGTGGTTTGGGGTTTTATTAGGATTTATTAGGATTTATATTTGATATCTTCATATATTTACTTTGTTATTTTTTTTTTAGTATCATATTTTCTCTTCTATATATTTATATGTTTTTGTGTTTAGTTATATTTTCTGATATATATATTTCCTTCCTACTGCTTATGTGGGTTATATGTATTGTATTTAGATAGATTGATTATGATTGGAATTCCTGCCTTTTTTAATTTTTTGCTTCCCCTGTCTTCTTGGGGAGACCTTTCCTTTTCTGTGGTGGTTTTAGGGGAGTTTCTTGGGGATTCCTGTATGCTTTCCGCCCCCTCCCCTCGCTATCCCACTCTCCTTGTCCCGCCATTTCTTTCCGCGGGCTGCATGCTGTATCGGGGTTTCAGGAGACTAGCATTGGGCTGTCTCCTGATTTCCCCGAATCCCTTTGTATTTTACCGGCAACAGAGGTACTCGCGAACCCGCTCACCTACATGGCCGCCCCGATCGCCACGTGGCCGCCCGCCGCGCTCAGCTTCTTCTCAGAGCCGCGGGCAGCCGACCGGGTGGATGAGAGTGCGCCTACTCGCGGCCCCTCCTCCGTCCACGGTTCGGAGCTCGGCTTTTGTCACCCTGCTGGGATTCCCCGGCGGATTGCTTCAATTTTGCCAGGTTTTCCTTCAGATATGACTATTAGTTTTCTTGCAGTGTATATCTCAGGCTCACTGTGTGTCTTCTGGTTTTTTACCTGTCAGATTTCTGGGTTTCTATGACATGAGTTTTATTTGCATAATATACCTAAGATTGCTGTGATTTTTGCTGACAAGTGTATATCACAGATTACTGTGGGTTTTGCTAACAGTGTTTTTCACGGATTGTTGTGTGTTTTTACTGACTGTGTATAGCTCAGATTTAGTTTTACTGACTGTGTATTGCTAAGATTTAGTTTTACTGACAGTGTATATCACAGATTTCTGTGAGTTTTGCTGACAGTGTATATCATATATTGCTGTGAGTTTTACTGACAGTGTATATCACAGATTGCTGTGTGTTTTACTGACAGTGTATATCACAGATTGCTGCGAGTTTTACTGACAGTGTATATCACAGATTGCTGCGAGGTTTACTGACAGTGTATATCACAGATTGCTGTGAGTTTTGCTGACAGTGTATATCACAGAATGCTGTTAGTTTTGCTGACAGTGTATATCAGATTGCTGTGAGTTTTACTGACAGTGTATATCACAGATTGCTGTGAGTTTTACCGACAGTGTTTATCGCAGATTGCTGTGTGGTTTACTGACAGTGTATATCACAGTTTGCTGTGAGTTTGCTGATGGTGTATATCACAGTTTGCTGTGAGTTTTGCTGACAGTGTATATCACAGGATACTGTGAGTTTTACTGACAGTGTATATCACAGATTGCTGTGAGTTTGGCTGACTGTGTATATCTCAAGATACTGTGAGTTTTGCTGACAGTGTATATTACATATTTCTGTGAGTTACAGGTATTATGAACTAGGATTCATGTGCTTCACAGTATACATTTTTTCGGGTCCAGCTATGGGGTCTCAGAGGAGACTGCTCTGATATGAATTCACTGTCCATGGCATATATATAAAGTTAACAGACCTGGATCTGGCTCAAACTGGTATGGGAGACCAGTCTACACTGATACTATACAATATTTTCAGATATGATGATGGTATCTATATTAATGATTGAAACATCAAACAGATCTGTGTGAGCATGTGCATACCAATTCACAGTTTAAGGAGAGTATTGCTCAATGTATCTTACTTTCATGGACATGGTAATCACTGAAACAACTTCCGCTTATACCCAATACAGCTGGGATACCGCTATTTGCCTGCTGGGCATTTAGGGACTGCCAGTCCCGGTTCAAGTTATTCACACGGCATTACGCTGTCTAAAAGGGTTGATGTCTGGGGGCCCTATGTCAGGGTGCTCTGAGGATCTACAATTTTGGGGGGGAACTCTACCCAAGCTCAGAGGTCCCCATTACTCATTCAAGGCTCATGGTAAAGTGCTGCGGAATTGGATGGCGCTATATAAATAACATATAATCATATGATATAATATACAACCCAGGATTGGCCTGCTGTGTCTGTGCCCCATTGATTGGCCTGCTATGTCTGTGCCCATTAGAACGGCCTGCTTTGTCTGTGCCCATTAGAACGGCCTGCTTTGTCTGTGCCCATTAGAACGGCCTGCTATGTCTGTGCCCATTAAAATGGCCTGCTATGTCTGTGCCCATTAAAACGGCTTGCTATGTCTGTGCCCATTAAAATGGCCTGCTATGTCTGTGCCCATTAAAATGGCCTGCTATGTCTGTGCCTATTAAAACGGCCTGCTATGTCTGTGCCCATTTAAACGGCCTGCTATGTCTGTGCCCCATTGATTGGCCTGCTATGTCGGTGCCCCATTTATTGGCCTACTATGTCGGTGCCTATTTGAATGGCCTGCTATGTCCGTGCCTATTTGCTTGGCCAACTATTCTGTGTCCATTCGTTTGGCCTGCTGGGCCTGTGCCCTTCTGACGGGCCTGCTCTATTGGTGCTGAACCCCTTTTGGCCGCAGGCCTGGGGGAATATCACTGAGGAAAAGCCAGTGCCCACCAGTGACATGGAAATAGCCACGTGTCCAGACAAACACCATTGCCATACTATCCAAGAGGACACCAGTTTACGGCCATCTGAATATGGTGGGAAGGGTGAAGGCCCTAAACCTCATGCCTGAAGGGCAGGGTTTCTTATGAAGACCCCGGACACACATCTCCAAGGAGAACTTCGCACAGGCAAGGACCGGTGCTCAGACACCTACAGGAGAATGCAGTGTTTTCCTTGTCTTTAACAACTAACTCAGTATCTGCCTCCTGGTATCCATATAGGTATCGGTAGTTATTTCCTGCGTATGGTTAGCTCCTGGCCCTGTTCAGTGGGGCTTACTTGTCTTACCTTCCGGCCTGCTATTTGCCTTCTAGCTGAGATAGAATTTGCGTTTTTACTCTTATCTACGTTATTGTTGTTTTTTTGTTTTCGTGACTTCCCTTTACTTTCGCTCGGGTCGTCGAGAGGCCTGACTTGACCTCCTCCGACCTCCCGGGCGCTCGTGGATTGCGGAGAACGTCTCCAGCTTTCCTCAGACTACCAACGGTCATCCTGGACCCCGCGCGCGCACATGGGATCCGGACGGTCAGTTGATAGTTTTTCCATCGTTATTCCGAAGATTGCCCTCAGCCTTATGCTGATACTAGTATTTGGTGTACCCTGCAGTTGGTCACCCTGAGTCTCTAGGGACCCTAGTTTGGATCACAGGAGGGTGCGGCCCTCCATCACTTCGATCCGAGAATATTTTATCTTCAGGAACAGAGAGCGAACCCCTCTCAGATACGGAACCGGACGCTGATTTGTTATTAGAGGGAGCAGCCCTCCCTCAACCTCAGCCAGGGACTGAGCTGGATACAGGGGACATGTTTGGAGGACACATTCTCATAGAGAGGACTGGTCACGGATGTAGACTCTACTGTTTGGTTATTTACGAGTGCGGCCCGCTCAGGCTATCGGCCGGACGCTATCACGATATTCGATCACATTAGTAGAGAGCGCGTCTCTCTCATACACTCGACTCTCTACAGTGCCGACCATTTGTTCATCACACAGGCTTGTACCTGTGCAAGACATCGATGGCTACATGGAGGGGCATCCCTCCTGCATTCAATTAGATCTGACGTCCGTGCTACTGATTTTGTTATAGAGGACTGCCTGGTCATGCAAGATATACATATTTAGACTGGATCCCTCTATTCTATCTCCTGTAATGGATCTACTGGATCCGGACCGCTCTAACACACGCAAGACATTCTCACAGAGGTATAACGGGGGGAGACTCTCACTTATTTACACAAACTCCTGGAGATGGTACGGCTAACGGATGGACCTCAGGTATTACGTGAGTGCAGGTTTCGGTATATTCTGCACCATATAAAACAGAGGATTGCTTTCTGTTTTTGGATATCCAGACCATTGCAAACAACTGTGCAGACAGTTTCTCCCATATTTAGGTGACAGGAGATACGGAGACCTTCATGGAGCAAACGGGCACTGCCTTGCTCGATTAACAAGATTAAGGAAGGCCTATTACCTAGTCTGAAGGTAAACCGTTCGCATGGATCACATGGTAAGACCGGTAACCCCGGTTGTATTGAGTTCCCTGGTCATTACGATCTTGGGATAAGATGGCATGACTGCCCCATCTCCTCGGAACGCATACCTGGTGAACAGGGTTCGGAGATGGGGGTCCTCCGTCTATACTCTATTAATCCCTCACAGGAGCTGTTTTGTTCTGGATTTGTGCTAACCTACTTTTCAACTACCGTCATGGAGACCTACAAGACCTTGTGGGGGTACCTGGTGGCCCCCGACTCCTATGCAGACATCTTTCACTCTTAGACGAGGAAATCAGAACTCCAGTTGGCATCCCTTTGAATATTCCTGGGATTCGCTACTCCCAGAATAGACGACCACCGTTCCTCCACACAAGTTCAGTTCGGAACCCTGAATGGACGTCCTTTTGGAGTCTTTCCTCTACCGCATCCGAGGATTACACAGTTCATTTGGAATACTGGAATCACTTAGGATACGGCTAGTTTGACCACACTCTTGCCTGCATTATAAATTTATTCTCGGAGGAGACATCTCACCGGGTAGGCCAGGAGGGAACGAAAGATCCTACTCGGTTCTATTGCGATTTGGTGGTGGACTTAGACGCATTCCTTGAGATTGAAGATCTGCCTGCAAGGCCACATTGCCGGGCGACCCTGGCACGATCGGTGGAGCAACCTTATACATCAAGAGTTGAGACATGGTGGCAGTGTCTTATCGCGGCCCTAAGTCCGCAAATGACCTTCGACATTTTATAACTGCAGGGAAATGGCTAATAGGTCAGTTTGCCAGCTCATGGCCCAGGCTGGTAGGTAACAGGTCGCGACCCCACGTACATTGGATCTATCAGCGGAGGATGTTTTTTCCGTTTTTGGGATACTTCATTAACTGGCATCTCCATCGGTCGGTGTATTGTCATCTATCGCAGTTGGAAAGTCCATTTAGGATTGCTCGGGTAGCTCCGAGAATAGGTACCAGCGAAACAAACAGCGTTGGATTTGTTGACTGAGCGTTAAAACAGCAAATACGAAGCCTCCTGTCATGTTATACGATTGTAGATTATGCTAGCTTTAGTGTACCTATAATCTTAATTTTATTAATGACAGGAGGCGAGTATTTCCCACCCATTCTTATCCCTCCCTTGTTTAATTTTATAGTTTAGATTAATCAGGTATGTATGCAACTCTGCTTGTTGTCTCTGCTACCTGTCGCTTGTTTCTTATGTCTGTTTTTCATAGTAGGGTTGGGATATCTACATGTTAAGATAAATTTGGTTTCTACATTGGGTACCTACATGTTTATTCAGAGTACATTTCATTGGATAATCAACCTGTTCGATTCTGTTTTTTCTCTCGTTTCAGTTTAAAGTCCATCAACGCTATCTGGTTTGACAGCTCTTCTCGGAGGGTGGACATCATTGTATTCATCGTATCTAGGACTTCGTTTCTTCCCCATTATATTTTCTGCCTCTTGTTCTGTTTGTCGCAGCTTGAAAGAGGAAATGATGCATGAGGAGGGGAGTTTTATAGTACCTAACTTTTTTCTGATTGGTTGTTTTTCTATGCTGCTGTGGAGTTCTAGTAAAGAGAGACTTAAGCAAATACTCGCCTCCTGTCATTAATAAAATTAAGATTATAGGTACACTAAAGCTAGCATAATCTACAATTACCATGCATCTTCTGCACCTGTTAATTGTAGCCTACGTCCTGCTACCTCCTTTATTTGTTAACAAAAGCATTAATGTCATATTGTTTGAAAGCAAAGACAAACAATAAATCCTGGATTACCCTGAGAATAGCAATTTCACTTGATCAAAATTTGTCTGCAATTTGTCCAGGCAATTTTCCTGTTTTGACGTTTTATCAAACAATATGTGAGCATGATGACCCGGTGAAATGCATTGACTGCAATGCTCTGGAATAAGTTAAACTCAGTAAATTATAAAGAACACATTAGAAATTCTATTTTATATTTTATGAACATGGCCATAATTGCCTGTCATGAGTGCAAATGCTTTCCTGCTGAACAATAAAAGAGCCACAAAGATTTTAAAGTAAACCTTTTACATATCCATATCAAAATAATAATGTATGTGCCAAAAGCTGAATTATTGGAAATACGTATGATGTATCAGTGGTTGAATAACAATTACTGACCGATTTCAGTTTATCGTGTGAACAAGTCTTTCTTTGAGAACATGCGGAGCACAAACCAAGAAAGTTGTGGTGGGGAAAAAGTTAATGAAAACCCCTTCCACCTGAAGTCAGTGGATAGTCAATACATTGTTAAACACATATTTGCACACACCAGTCAAACCATAAGACTTGCTTTTCCCATAGAAATCTCAAATTTGCAGTGATGTTACTATCACAAGGGATTATGGGTGTACAAATTAGTTCAAGAAAGAATCTGACCCTCACATATCTTTATTCAACAGCCTGATTTCAGAATTATCAAGCCCCAGTACTGCTGTAAGAAAGTCTACAATTCTCTCACATTCCGAGACTCAACTGTAAAGGGGGTGGTGTAGGCATCCTTCTATCCCCTCAATGTACCTTTCAACCAATCATAACTTCCACTGCCCTATCCTCTTTCTTTTGAAGCTCACACTGTCCGCCTATTTAAACCCACTCCTTTAAGAATTGCTATAATTTACCACCTCACCGGTCATCCTAGGCTACTCATTGAGCACTTTTCTTACTGGCTTCCCCACTTCCTCTCATCTAGCACGCCTTCCCTTATATCGGGGATTTCAATATACCAATCAACAACCCCAACTGCACTGATGCCTCTCATCTGTTCTCTGTTACCTCCTCCTTTGGCCTTATGCAATTGTCCAATTTAGCAACCCAAACAGCAGGAAGACTCTTAATCTCGCCTTCACCAATCTCTGTACCGCCTCTAATCTCTCCAATATTCCTTTTCCTCTATCTGACCACCATGTGCTGACTTTTGACATGGGCATGCCTAAGACCCAACTGACACCACCGTCTGAACATCAATCTCACTGAAACCTCCAATGTCTTGACCTAGATCATTTCTCCACTAATCTCTAAACTTTCCTTTTACCTATCTCAAACCTCACCTGTCCTAGCTCTGAAACCTCCTTCTACAATTCCACCCTCTCCTCTCAACTAGACATCATGGCATCTCCTACATTTAAACGCAGCGAACGCCCCCAACAACAATCTCTCTCTCTTCTCTGGCATGTTTCCATCGCCCTTCAAATATGCAACTTTAACCCCAATTCTAAAGAAGCCCAACCTTGACCCTAACTCCCCATCCAACTACCTTCCCATCTCGCTACTGCCTTTTGCATCCAAGATCCTTGAAAGAGTTGTGTATGCGAGATTGACAGACTTCCTCGAGTCCAATTCTCTGCTAGAACTGCTGCAGTCTGGTTTCCGTGCTAAGCACTCTGTGGAAACGGCACTGACCAAAGTATCCAATGTACTTGCTGCAAAATCTCATGGTCACTACTCTTGCTCTCTCCTGGTGCTCCTCCTACCTGTCTGTCAACAGTGCTAACATCAGCTCCACCACGCAGGCTCGCTGTCTAGGTGTTCTCTTTGATGCCGACCTCTCCTCATTTTCAGTCTATCGCCAAATCCTGCCGCTTCCATCTCAAAAATATTCTGCGCATCCGACCCTACTTAACGCCAGATGCGACTACGGTGCTGGTCCATTCCACTGTCCTTTCTTGCCTTGACTACTGTAATCTGCTTCTCAGTGGTCTTATGTGTTCCCAACTTGCACCGTTACCGTCCATAATGAATGCGGCAGCGAGGCTCATCTTCCTGTCCGCCCGCACCCCCCACGCCTCACCCTTCTGTCAGTCCCTATATTGGCTTCCTGTAAGATACAGGGCTCAATTTAAAATTCTGATTCTTGCTTTCAAATCTCTACATAATGCTCCTCCCACCTATATATCCTTCCTAATACAGAAGTATGTCCCGTCTAGGCCCTTACGCTCTGCTGAAGACTAACGTTTATCTTCTGTCCGTACTCCCACCTCTGATGCTTGCCTTCAAGACTTCTCGAGGGCTGCACCGTTCCTCTGGAACTCACTTGCCTCCTCCGTTAGATGCTCAGCCAGTCTCCACTCCTTCAAAAAATCATTAAAAACCCACTTCTTCATAAAAGCATATCAATTAAACTGTTTATAGCTCCCGACTGATTCCTCTCTTGCAACTGTCATTAGTCTAATACTATCCTTACCTTTTGTGTCACTTTACCCCATTCCCTCTAGTATGCAAGCTCATTGAGCAGGACCCTCAACCCCTCTGTTCCTGTGTGTCCAACTTGTCTGGTTACAACTACATGTTTGTTCGTCCACTCACTGTAAAGTGCTGCAGAATTTGTTGGCTCTATATAAATAATAACATAATAATAAGATAATAATCACATTTGAATCCATTTTAAACACAGGTTCCTTGGAGTTTATGTTTGCTGCATAAAATAGCTTCGAAACACAACTCATGAAGAAATGCAAAGTCAGTGAACCACTCACGGACAACTGTTTTGTTGCTAATACAACTCATCAGCATGAGGTGATTTCTGTGGCTTGATGGTATATGAAGATCTGTGTTTTACAATGTTTGAGAAACAATTCATAAAGTCTTGTTTGAGAACTGTGTCCTCAACATGGAAGAGTGTCGTCCTGATGTTTCTGGCACAAAGTTTTTGTAGAACATTCTGAAATCTGATGGACCATTCCAACTCAACTCCCAGTGAATATGCTAGCGCTCTATAAATAATTCTAATTGTAATTGCATGTTAAAGAAACTGTAAATCTCAATGTGTGTGCTGCCATGGTGTGCCCTTGATATTTCTCACTGGCAAATGTTTGGCAATGATGTTTTACTGTACATATGCCAGGGAGCAAATACATTTTTAAATAAATATTGATTAATACAGGGAAAATGGTTACTACAAACAACCTACTAACATGAACTCTGATTAAACGAAAAATATATTATCAACTCCTGACGGTTATATGTTGACTGGGTTAATGTTTTTTTTTCTACAACTGAATAATTGGGACAGATACAGGCGTAGACCATGATGTGATATTGCAATACAATCATGTAAGGACAGGTAACTTGCTAAATATATGATCTAAGGTTGCCTTATTGGGGGTACAGACAGTGACCGCATGGGAAAATGATTGGGGAAATATTGAGGAGGAGGTATTACAACAGCATCTTAGACCTATTTAATGTATTAGACCTTGTGTCTTACGGCTGGCAATCTAATGATATGGATTTTTCGGGAATCCAGGTGTACTCTAGAAAAATCACATTGAGGAAGTGTGTTGTATTCTGTATTCTGAATTAAAAGGGAACTTCTTTAGAAAACCTAGAATGGTTAGACATGTTTTAAGTTTTTTTTTTTGTGTGTGAATATATTTTTATTATCATTTTACGTCCACAGTGAGACTCACAGGTCTCTTCGAGTGTATTGTAACTGAAGCACAACATGTGCCAGAACATGTATGAAAAAACAAGTAGGTATTCGGGCACGCAGGCCCATAGCAGTGATGGACTCGCAGATCCCTGTTCAGTAATACAGTGGTTAGGCATCCATTGTTATTTTCGCGTGTGTCCCCTGGTTTGATTGTACACTGCCTCCCATCTAGTTCCCGTCAGGGTGTCTAGGTCTAGTGTGTGCGCGGCCTTGTCTTGTTGAGTGAGGGAGGTGACAGGTTAGTACTGTGTCGGTGACCCGTAAGTCACCGCAGGCTTCGTGTGATGTATGCCTATTGGACTCATGATGCCACTGTCAAGTGGTCAAATATGTCCTAGTTTCTTCGGAGATTTGCGGGAAAAAAGGGGGGGGGGAAGACCGCGGAGGGGGAGGGGGAGGGGAGGTTGCGGGCGGTGTGGGGAAATTAGTGGGGCAGGGTGGCGGGGTCAGTCGTGGGCGTCAGTTCTGTCGGGTGGGTCCTCTGCGTCTAGTCGGGCGGTGAAGTCTGCCTGTGTGGTGGATACGATCCAGTGTGTCCAGATCTCCATGTATTATGCGGTGGTGTTAGTCGCCCCCGAGTGTAGTTCTTCAATCGCCCTAAGCTCTTCCATTTGGTTGAACCATGTCCTGAGAGGAGGGGACCTAACTTGTCTCCAGTATTGAGGTATTACCTGTTTGGCTACATTAAGGATTCTAATGGTCATAGACTTCTTGTATCTGGATCTGGGTACGGTCGTGTGGTGTAATAGCATTGCCGCTGGCTCCAGAGGCAGTGGTGCATTAGAGAATTTCTCTAGATTGGCGTGTATGCCCATCCAGAATGGTTTAATTCTATGGCATTCCCACCATAAGTGTAGTGTAGTGCCCTTTGCCTCTCCACACCTCCAGCATAGGTCGGAGCGTGAGGGGTCTATTGCGTGGAGTTGATATGGGGTACGGTACCAGTAGCTCAGCAGTTTAAATGCCGTCTCTTGTGTCTTGGTGAAGGTAGAACAGTGGTGTGTGAGATAGCATATTTTTTCCCACTCTGTCTCGGTAAATGTCTTCCCCAGTGCAGTTTCCCATTTGCCCTTGAAGGCAGGGGTCTCTGTCGGAGTCTCCCTTTGTAGTAGTGAGTATATGAATGATATGACGTGGGGCAGAGGGTCTTGGTGCATATAACACTCTTCGAAGGTAGTTGGGTTTCTAGCATGGGCTCGTCCCCCGGGAAGGGAGTCTATGTAGTTCAACAGCTGTTTGTATTTAAAGGTTTGCAGGAATGAAGGGGGTGCGTTCTCTGTCAGGTTAGGAAGCGTCTTCCGGCCCGTGTGCGTGTATATGTGATGTAATCTGGGGATGGGTGTGTAGATGATGTCCCTGAAGGTGCTCGGGTCGAGGAAGTCATGGTTGTGACTGAAGGGCAGCAGAGGTGAAGGGTGTTTGGTTAGTCCGTGTGTCCAGGACGCCCTGTGCCATACTCGTTGGGTATGTTGTGCTAAGTAGGAGCAGCCCTGGCCGAGTCCACCCCAGAGCACCACGGTAGGACCGAAACTGGTCCCGCCGTCTCCGTCTCTTCCACCACTTTCCACAGCTTGTGGACGTTGGTCTTGGTCCATTCCATGACTCTCTGTAAGTGTCCTGCCGTGTAATATAGGTGGAAATCAGGGATGGCCAACCCTCCCCTCTCCTTGGGTTGTGTGAGGGCCTGGAACTTAATCCTTGGTGACATGTTTTAAGTTTAACTTTTCCTCTGTTATTGAGTTGTGTAGTTAAATCCTTAAGAACAGAATAAGCCCAAAACAATATATTTGTAATGACATCCATGCCTTTTTGACAGTGTCATGAAGGGGAGGGGCATAGTCATTATCACATAAAGCCAGGGTGAATAGCGTTTTCACAACTATGGTGTCAGGAATACATGTTTGTGTTCCTGACATTATAGTGTTTCTTAAAAGAAAATTAAAGGAACATTCTGGTCACCATAACAACTTCATCTAAATGAAAATGCTATAATGCCAGGAGGCCCCTGTGCGCTCTCTTTCCTTTAAGGGGTTAAACCGCTCCCAAATGGTTTAACCCCAAAAGCTTTCTCCACATCCAGATCTCCAGTTCGCTCAGTGATATTCGAATTCTGAAACGGAGTGTCAGGGAGTGCAGACTGATATCAGGTATGGGTGGCGCAGATTGGCTAGAGTGTTCAGCTGACGCTCTTAGCCAATCGTTAATTCCCAGTTCATAAAAATGTTAACACGGATATTTTTTTTTACCTGGAGAGATGAGAAGGTCCAAAGTTTCCCTACCAGGCTGTCCCTTCCTGTTTCTTTCTGCTCCTTCTTCTACTTTACCGTTGCGCTCCATTTGTCCCTTCCAGCTCCTTGCTACCCTTTTCTGCTCCTACTCCTACTTTACCTTTGTGCTCCTTCTGATTCTTTCTGCACTGTTACCTTTGTGCTCCTTCTGTCCCTTCCTGCTACTTGCTGCCCCTTTTTGCTCCTTTCAGACACTTCATTCTCCTTGCAGACCTTTCCTGCTCCTTGCTGCCTCTTCCTCCTTCTTGCTGCCCGTTCCTACTTCTTACTGACCTTTCCTGCTCCTTGCTGACCCTTCCTGCTCATTTCTGCTCCTTATCCTACTTTACCTTTGTGCTCCTTCTGCCCCTTCCAGCTCACTGCTGACCCTTTCTGCTCCTTGGTGTCCCTTCCTGCTCATTTCTGTTCCTTCTCCTTTCTGCTCCTTGATGTCCTTTCCTGCTCATTTCTGTTCCTTCCCCTACTTTACCTTTGTGCTCCTTCTGTTCCTTCCTGCTCCTTGCTTCCCTTTCCAGCTCCTTGCTGATCCTTTCTGCTCCTTGCTGCCCCGTTCTGCACCTTATCCTCCTTTACGTTTGTGCTTCTTCTGTTCCTTCCTGCTCCTTGATTCCCTTTCCAGCTCCTTGCTGACCCTTTTTGCTCTTTTCTGCCCCGTTCTCCACCTTCTCCTCCTTTACCATTGTGCTTGTCTGACACTTCCAGCTCTTTGCTGCCCCTTTCTGCTCTTTGCTGCCCCTTTCTGCTCCTTGCTGTTCCTTCCTGTTTCTTTCTGCTCCTTCTCCTACTTTACCTTTGTGCTCCTTCTGATTATTTCTGCTCCTTCACCTTTGTGCTCCTTCTGTCTTTTCCTGCTCCTGCTGCCCCTTTTTGTTCCTTCCAGATCCTCTCTGCTTCTTGTTGCCCCTTCCTGCTCATTTCTATTCCTTTCTGCTCCTTCTCCTACTTTACCTTTGTGCTTCTTCTGATTATTTCTGCTCCTTTACCTTTGTGCTCCTTCTGTCCATTTCTGATCACTGCTGGCTCTTTCTGCTCCTTGCTGACTCTTTCTGCTCCTTGCAGACCCTTCCTTCTACTTGCAGACCCTACTCATTTCTGCTCCTTCTCCTACTTTAGGTTTGTGCTCCTTCTGCCCCTTGCAGCTCATTGCTGACCATTTCTGCTCCTTGAATTCCCTTCCTGCTCATTTCTGTTCCTTCTCCTTTCTGCTCCTTGATGTCCCTTCCTGCTCATTTCTGTTCCCTTGTGCTCATTCTCCTACTTTACCTTTGTGCTCTTTCTGATTCTTTCTGCTCCTCCACCTTTGTGCTCCTTCTGTCTTTTCCTGTTCCTGCTGCCCCTTTTTGTTCCTTGCAGACCCTTTCTGCTTCTTGCTAACCCTTCCTGCTCATTTCTTTTCCTTTCTGTTCCTTCTCCTACTTTACCTTTGTGCTCCTTCTGTCCCTTTCTGCTCCTTGCTGACTCTTTCTGCTCCTTGCAGACCCTTCCTTCTCGCTCATTTCTGCTCATTCTCCTACTTTACGTTTGTGCTCCTTCTGCTGTTTCCAGCTCATTGCTGACCCTTATTGCTCCTCGATATCCCTTCCTGCTCATTCCTGTTCCTTCTCCTTTCTGCTCCTTCTCCTACTTTACCTTTGTGCTCCTTCTGTCCCGTCCTGCTCCTTGCTGTCCTTTCAGCTCCTTGCTGACCCTTTCTGCTCTTTGCTGCCCTTTCAGCTCCCTGCTGACACTTTCTGCTCCTTTCTGTTCCTTTCTGCTCCTTCTACTTTACCTTTGTGCTGCTTTACCTTCCAGCTCCTTGCTGACCCTTCCTGCTCATTGCTGACCCTTCCAGCTCCTTACTGTCCCTTGATGTCCCTTCCTGCTCATTTCTGCTCCTTCTTTTACTTTACCTTCCTGCTCCTTGCTGACCCTTCCTGTAGGCTGTCTCCCCCATCCCTCACTTACCCAATCTGTAGGCTGCCACCCCATCCCTCACTTACCTGATCTGTAGGTGGATCACCCCCATCCCTCACTTACCTGATCTGTAGGTGGATCCCCCCATCTCTAACTTACCTGATGTGTAGGCTGCCCCCCATCCATCTCTTACCTGATCTGTAGGCTGCCCCTCCATCTCTCACTTACCTAATCTGTAGGCTGCCCCACACCCCCATCTCTCACTTACCTGATATGAAGGCTGCCCGCCATCCCTCATTTACATGATCCGTAGCTGTCTCTGCAGGCTGGGAGTTGCTGGCTGCATGTGCTGCTCCCCGGCGGATTCAGTCAGGAGAGAGAAGCTGGAATAAGATGTAGTTTCCTATCCCTGCCTCTCTCCACACACACCAGCGCAGGTATTGCAGTGTATTCTCAATCTCAAAATAAAAATGCCATCACATGCTGAAAAATCTAGTGGGGGGCAAGTGCCCCCCCCCTACGGATGCCCATGACTGCAGCTATTCCAAATTTGTATTTTATTTGCCCTGGCACTAGTCTAATCGTATAGATGTCCTTCTTCAAAGCTGTTATTCAAAACTGAAATGCATATTTTATACAAGGCTCTTCATGCTTTATGAAGAAGCAAAATTTATATTATCAACACAGTTGTTAACTGACATTATTGTCAATGCTGTTGTATTTGCACTGCATATTTTACAAGCACCTACAATTTCAATGCATATTCAAAATGGGCATTACGTGGTAAGGTAACATCTGTCAGTTCTCCTTATGTGTACTGATATTTCATGATGATTCTTAACAGATTCTTGATTGGCATTGCATATTGTTAAATGCATTGCCTACAATTATTATTCCCGAATATTTCCCATTTACTGAATCCACTAAAATACCCCATTAGGAGTAAGAATGTCAATGTACATAACTTTGCATTTATTTACACTGAATTTCATTTCAGCTGTATCTGCCTTGTTTCCCAGTTAGCAGAACAGTTAACGCTTATTCATAGTCCATTGCCTTACAAACCGCCTTAGTGACTGATGATGGAATTATTTTGTCATCATTGTCCTATCGTAAAGAACCATTGACGGAATAATTACGTCATGCTCTAAAATTAGCACTAGACCACCACAATCAGACAGTCACATTGGTTACAGTGCTGTGAGGACATTTGATCCACCTCCCTTGTCCTCACTGTGAGTTGTGAATGGGAGAGAGACTGATCGCTGGGATAAATTGTGTTCCTGAGAAGAGAAACGTGCTTAAAAATTACAAGACCACATTTTGGCCACATTTGCTAAAGAATTGTTCCCCTACCTTGTTTACTTTGTTCTTTTTTACCTTCAGTGGTTAAATGTTACTTATTGCTGTGGTACTATTGTATACACTCAGACACACTAATAATATGAAGCCACTAATAAAGAGGGGCAGTGGAATTTCGTCCAAAAATAGGGACTATCCCACCTACATAAGAACACTTGGGAGGTATGCTGTGAAGTCTACTTTATGTAATTATGGACTTGTGTGTGTCCTTTAAAAACAATTATATATACTATTTGCAGTAAATGAGAAAGATGGAAAATGCGGTTGAATACACACATAGTAAATGGTATATGGTTAACATGATCCCCAAATTATTGGGAGGAGGTGGAGACATTTCTTCTAAATGTATAAGCTAGCATCTGGGCAACCATTGCTGCCCAGTAAGTAAAAAAGCCCCATTCTATGGCTATGGGGCCTGTAAAATAATAAGACTTTCCCACAGACTCTCCCATGCACCCACAGGCATCGGGTGGGAGACATTAGGTTGAATAATGGGGAGTGGACAGATCATGGGTGTAGGTCATTAAATTTAAAAAATGGGTATTAGGGACCCCTATCCTCCTCAAAAGGTTGGGAACAATAACACACATTTGTGTAGGTGTACAATGGCATGTCCCCCGGGTATATTATACCTAGCCCCTTGAGTGGGGGCTAAGTGGGAACACTAGGTCCCCTCCTTGTATATTATAGTTAGAGCCCCCCTCAATCATGGGTGAAAGCTGGGAGAGAAATGTGGTCACCCACCTGCCAAAAGGTGGGAGTTGATGGGGGACACTAGATCCTCAAGTATCCCCTACCAGCTGACTATTAGGATGTCTCTCCATTTTTTTTATTCAATGGCCCCTACCCACTGGCCATGGGAGGAGGCAGGGAGCTTTGCATAATACAATAAAACAAACTGGACACAACATAAATATATCTATAAAATACATTATAGCTTAGTACAGCCAAGTTGGTGTCCGAATACAGAGAGGCCAAGAGCATGCATCCACTCAGGGCAGCTCCTGAAATTCCTTCTTTAATGATACTAGGCATGTGCAAAACCTGATGAAACAGGGCAGATTTCAACCCAGCCCTGTTTATTTAACATGTTTAATACTCTCAATTAAGTTTTCCAAACAGTTACCAAAAAAGGAAGCAGAGGTCCTGCAGAACTAAAACCTATTACAGAATTAAAAAGACACAATTTTCCTCCCATATTGGCTTAACATCCTCCCCTCCAGAAAAAAAGTCTTAGTGTTTGGAAACTACTTCAAATACATTTTTTTCCCTTCATAAAATCTGGTGGGGCACAAAAACAAGTGCCCTTATCGATGAGCTGTCTACAACCAGAAACTAGTTTTAATAAAACTATGTTTTAGGTTAGAGTAAACTTAAATAGATCATGAAGTTTTTTTCACTAAGTGCTAATGGCAGTTGATGGCATTCTGTTGTCCAAATTTGGCTTTTTCATTCTAAAATTTGCTGAGTAAAACTCACTTGCCTATTTACAAATAGCAGATTTGATAGTTTCAGCCTTATTTGCACTTTCATTCTTCTGTCATTACGTTAGCTGTTAAAATCAATCAAATCAATGCTTGGATTTATCGCTATACTTGAAAGTGTCCCAACTGAATATAAACTTGGAGATATATGGCCAATTTCTTGGTAGCTACAAGCAATGCTCATCCTGGCCCTAGAGATTTTGGACATCCCTGAACTCTGCATCCCCTGACTGGTATGTGGAATGCAGATCATACCAGTGGGAATTCTTAATAACTAAATGGTCTTTAATTTGCCTATGACCTTCAGTGATAAGTGTCATCCACCTGAATATTCTGATCTCTGAAGAACTTGCTGAAAATAAAAAAGGTAGTAATTCATGTGGGAAGTAATTTGGTTTTTCAGAATTCTCTGGTATGTCATGGTGTGTGCCCTGACTTTTAAAAGTATTGTCATGTAATGTTTGGGTTTTTTATGTATGGTTTATATATTTCCAGGCTGTGATAAAAGAGGACACAAGTGCAGGGGGTTCTAGGTGCCAATTTTGATAACATTTATAAGCAGGCTCCTGAACTCACCTTCTTTACCCAGATCATGATCCTAATAAATTATACAGAATTTACAGCAAATAGATGTTCTCAACTGTATGTTTTCAAAATCGCGTGTATGTATGAGTCTGACCCTGTGATCACTATTATTGATGCTTCTTGGTATGTTGAGTTACTTTCTCCCCCTGGCAGAACTACTGGCCGTGCAGCTAGTGCGGATGCACTGGTGCCCACATGCTTAGGGGCCCATCTGGTGTCTCTCACTCTTAGGGATACACACACATGATGGGTATCTATGTTTGGGGCCCTGGTCAGGCACCGTAGCCTTTTAACAGAATGACCAAGTCCCTGTCACATTGGCAATACTGGGAGGAAGTTAGTTCATATCCCTTCCTTCCAGCTTATGGAGAGAACTATGCGGGGAAGCAGAGGAAGACCTAGAGATAAGAGGGAAGGAGTGGAATGAGCAAACTGAGAGACCTGGACCAGAATCTCAGCTGTCCCGACTCTCAGCAGTTTGATCCCATGACTGTAATATTGTGTGTTTTATTTGTGTCAGTGTGTATGTCATAATGTGTATGTATCTTTGTGCATGTCAGTGTGTATGTATATCTGTGTCAGTATATTTGCGTATGTGTATGGCATTGTATTACTGCTGCAGAGAGATTTAGATAGACTGGGGGACTGTGTGTGTGTCTCAGTATGTCTGTCTGTCTGTGTGTATGTGTGCCAGAATGTCTGTCAGTGTGTCAGTATGTCTGTATGTGTGTATGTCTGTCTATCAGTGTCTGTGTGTATGTGTGTTTCAGTATGTCTGTCTGTCTGTGTGTATGTGTGCCAGAATGTCTGTCAGTGTGTCAGTATGTCTGTATGTGTGTTTGTCTCTCAGTGTCTGTGTGCATGTGTGTTTCAGTATGTCTGTCTGTATGTGTGCATGTGTGCCAGAATGTCTGTCAGTGTGTCAGTATGTCTCTGTGTGTGTGAGTCTGTCAGTGTCTGTGTGGTTCAGTATGTATGTGTGTATGTGTGTTTCAGTATGGCTGTCTGTGAGTGTCAAAATGTATGTATGTGTGTATGTCTGTCTGTCAGTGTCTGTGTGTATGTGTGTTTCAGTATGTCTGTCTGTCTGTGTGTATGTGTGCCAGAATTTCTGTCAGTGTCAGTATGTCTGTATGTGTGTTTGTCTCTCAGTGTCTGTGTATATGTGTGTTTCAGTATGTCTGTCTGTGTGTATGTGTGCCAGAATGTCTGTCAGTGTGTCAGTATGTCTGTGTGTGTGTGAGAGTCTGTCAGTGTCTGTGTGGTTCAGAATGTATGTGTGTATGTGTTTTTCAGTATGGCTGTCTGTGAGTGTCAAAATGTCTGTATGTGTGTATGTCTGTCAGTGTCTGTGTGCCAGTATGTCTGTCAGTGTGTCAGTATGTCTGTGTGTGTGTGAGTCTGTCGGTGTCTGTGTGGTTCTGTATGTATGTGTGTATGTGTGCTTCAGTATGGCTGTCTGTGAGTGTCAAAATGTCTGTATGTGTGTATGTCTGTCAGTGTCTGTCTGTGTGTATGTGTGACAGAATGTCTATGTGTGAGTCTGTCAGTGTCCGTGTGGTTCTGTATGTCTGTGTTTGTCAATATGTCTGTCAGTGTATGTGTGTTTCAGCATGTCCATCTGTCTGTGTGTATATGTGCCAGTATGACTGTCAGTGTATCTGTATGTCTGTGTGGTTCAGTATGTCTTTGTGTATGTTTGTTTCAGTATGGCTGTCTGTGTCAGTACGTCTGTCAGAATGTGTCTCTGTATCTGTATGTTGTCCATTTATGTTTGTGTGTGTATCTGTATGTGTCAGTGTTTGTATCTGTATATCTGCATGTGTGTCAGGTTGTGTATCTGTGTGTCTGTATTTGTGTCAGTGTGTGTGTCGATGTATATATATGTAGTCAGTGTGTGTACCTTTGTATCTGCATGTATGTCAGTGTTTGTATCTGTGTGTGTGTCTATGTGTGTGTCAGTGTCTGTGTGTATCTGTATGTTCTTGTGTGTATCTATATGTAGTCAGGGGGGCCCAAGTAAATGCTTGCACAGGGTCCAATCGAAATTAAAGACGGCCCTGGCAGTGGCTAAGGTCAGTAAGGTATTGTCATGCATAAAAAAGGGCATTTATTTTTGGGATGAGAATATAATTTTGCCTCTTTATAAATCACTAGTAAGACCGCATCTTTAATATGCTGTGCAGTTTTGGGTACCTGTTCTAAAGAAGGATATTATGGCACTGGAAAGAGTAGACATATGCAATTTGTTTCGTTCCGAATGTAATTTCGGATAAATTTCGGTAATTCGGACATTCGGATGCTTCCAAATTTCCGAATTGCCGAATTTCCGAAGTGCTGAATTTCCGGAGTCCTGAACTGAACAGAATTGCTGAAGTGCCAAATTTTGAAAGTGCTGAACCGAATTGCCAAAGAGAGGGAGGGAAAATTACGGGAATGATGACAGGAATCTAACCCAACTCCTAACCCTACCCCAACCCTAACCCTAACCCTAGGGTTAGGGTTGGGTTAGGGATAGGGTTAGGGACTTGCTGAAGTACCGAATTTTGGAACTGCAGAACTGAAGTGCCGAATTGACGAAAGCCTGAATCACCCAAGTCTCAAATTTCGAAAGTGCCGAACCGAAGTGCCGAATTGCTGAAGTGCCGAATTGCCGAAGTCCCAAATTTTGGAAGTGCCAAACCGAACCAAAAACGATGCCCATGCACATCCCTAGAAAAGAGTGCAGAGGCAAGCTACAAAATTAATAAAAGGAATGGAACATTTTGGCTATGAAGAATGATTAACAAATGTAAACCTCTTTAGTTTAGAAAAATGTCGCCCCATAGGGGATATGATAACATTATACAAATGTATCCGGGGCCAATACAAACCATTGTGTGGAAATCTATTCACAAACAGGACTATACATAGGACACAAGGTCATGTGTTTAGACTGGAAGAAAGAATATTTAGTCTAAGGCAAAGGAAAGGCTTTTTTACCCATAAGAAATAAGGATTTGGGGTTCTATTGCTGAAGACTATTATCAGAGTCTGTAGAGATGTTTAAACAGCAACTAAATGCATACCTGAAAAAACATAATATTCAATTATATAATTTTCCAACTGCAGGGTAATAGCTTATTGATCCAAGCATTAATCTGACTGCCATTCTGGGGTCAATAATAGTTTTTTTCCTAGTTTGTTGCAAAATTAGAAGGTGCTTCAAACTGTTTTTTTTTTTTTGCCTACTTTTGGATCAACAGCAATAAACAGATGTAAGGTGTAACGGCATAAAAGGGGTTAAAGCCATTTAGTAGATATTCCCCTTCCGGATATACAGGCAGCTACCAAAGACACCAATCCGCCGAACAGGAAACCATATGAATGCTGTAAACAGCCGAATAGGAAAAACCATACGAATAGGTTTACACTCCTAGCAGTCGAACTGGAACAGCATACAATAACCCCCCCCCCCCCCCCCCCAGTGTCTGTATGAATGTATATCTGTATGTATGTCTGTCTGTATGCATGTCATTATGTGTGTATGAATGTCAGTGTATGTATGTCTGCATGTCATTATTAATGTGTGTATGTCTGCCTGTCTGAATGTATGAATGTCTGTCTGTATGTCATTATGAATGTGGCTGTGTCTGTATGTCCTTATGCATGTGTGTCTGTATGTATGTTAGTATGTGTCTGTCACTATGTGTGTCTGTCTGTCTATGTGTGTCTGTATATGTGTGTACGTCTCAGTATGTGTGTGTCAGTATGTATGCCTATGCGTATCAGTATGTGTGTCTGTTAGTATGTATCAGTGTGTGTGTGTGTGTGTATCTGTGTCCTTTTGTATCAGTGAATGTGTTTGTGTCTGTGTGTGTATTCCTGTGGGCGGGATTTTGAGGCAGTCTCTGTGGGCGGTTTTGGAGGCGGGCCCCCAGGGGCCCAGACCCTGAGTTCAGTTAGGGGCCCTAAAATTTCTGGTGGCGGCCCTGCTCTATGATGTCCCCTTTCAGAGGAAGATTGGGCCTGTAGTGTGGGTTTTTCCTTCCTTTCTTTATTAAGTTCATTCACTACTTATGGCATGATGGCATTCTGTTGTCCAAATTCGACTTTTTCGTCCTAAAGGTTGAAGCATGAAACTCATGTGGCTATTCACAATTGTCAGATCTGATTATTTCAGCCTTATATGCAATTTCATCCTGCTGTTATTAGGTTAGCTGTTAAAATTAATCAAAATCTCTTTATACACTTGCTGATGCAGCTATTCACCGCCAAACCACAAAATGACCTTCTTTCATTTGATCTAGTCCCCCAGATGCAGACATCTATAACCTCAGGCCCCCTGAAGCCAAAGTTACCCCAAACCCAGGTTCTTGCTCTATAAAAATACCCATAACCTCAATTCTGTCCCCTAACTGTACCTTATTGGTTACTTTTTAAAAAAAAATATGTTTTAATATATATAAGGGGCATCTTGTTGCCATTCAGTTAAATACACAATTAATATTTTGGTAATGTAAAACAAAGCCAGGTCTTAGTTAACTAATATTTTAATATGAGGAAAGCTACTTAGCATTGCTGAAAGTGTAAAAATAGATAATAAATCAGGCTACCACAAAACACTAAAAAGGATTTCATACAAAAATTCACGAGGACACATAAATCTGAAAAAAAATGTTCTTCAAAAGTTGAGTCCTTGGAATGCAAATCATAGTCCAAAGAACTTTGGTTTGGTGCGGCGCAGGCCAACATGCAGTTATACAGATTATATTTGTTAGTGTGTTGGGGATCGAAGTCAAATGAAATGAAGTTAAAATTTTACACCAAAATGGTCAAATAAAAAATAAAATCTCCAACTTATCTTCAGTCACAACCAGGGCTGGACTGGGATTTTTTTTTTTAATTACAATGGCCCATTAAAAAGGGGGCGGGCCAGATAGGGTGTGTTTTGTCATCACCAATGACAAGCACGCCCCATCACAAAGCATGTTGGTTCAATGCTCTTCCAGGGCAGGCCATGGAAGCAGAAAAAGACCTTGTATTTGTCCTGCACAGCGCAAGCAAATGTAATAACATGACTGCACTGTGTTTGCTTAAATTTGGTCTCTGGTGTCTCCATAGATGGGATACCAGGAGACAAAAATGCCAGGAAAAAGTATTGTTCAGTGTGTGTGTGTGTGTGTGAGGGTGCTGTGTGTGTGTAAGGGGTGTAGTGTGTGTGAGGGTGCTGTGTCGGTAAGGGTGCTGTGTGTGTGAGGGGTGCAGTGTGTGTGCTGTGTGTGAGTGATGGGTTCTGTGTTTGCGTGAGGGTGCTATGTGCGTGTAAGGAAGCTGTGTGTGAGGGTGCAGTGTGTGTGTGAGGGTGCTGTGAGTGTCAGGGGTGCAGTGTGTGTGAGTGAGGGTGCTGTGAGAGTCAGGGGTGCAGTGTGTTTGTGTGTGAGTGAGGGTGCTGTGAGTGTCAGGGGTGCAGTGTGTGTGTGTGTGTGTGTGTGTGTGAGTGAGGGTGCTGTTAGTGTCAGGGGTGCAGTGTGTGTGTTTGTTATGTTTGTGTGGGTGCTGTGAGTGTCAGGGGTGCAGTGTGTGTGTGTGTGTGTGTGTGTGTGAGCAAGGGTGCTGTGAGTCTCAGGGGTGCAGTGTCTATGAGGGTGCTGTTGGTGTTAGGGTGATGTGTGTGTGTTAGGGGTGTAGTGTGTGTGCAAGAGGAGTGCAATGTAGGTGTGTGAGGGTGCTGTGTGGGTAAGGGTGCTGTGTGTGAGGGGTGCTGTGTCTGAGTGATAAGTGTTGTGTTTGAGTGAGGGTGCGATGTGCGTATGAGGGTGCAGTGTGTGTGTGTGTGTGTCAGAGTGAGGGTGCTTGAGTGTCAGGGGTGCAGTGTGTGTGTCTGAGGGTGCTGTGAGTGCCAGTGGTGCAGTGTGTGTTAGTGAGGGTACTGTGAGTGTCAGGGGCACTCAGTCATTGGTCATGGTCTGGTAACCTAAACACACACACAGACACACACATACAACATTACAGACACACACACATACACAACATGACACACACATATACCATGACAGACACACACACACACACCATAACAGACACAAACACACACACACCATGACACACACATACACACACCATGACTGATACACACACACCATGGCACAGACAGACACACACACACCATGACAGACAGACACACACACATGCACACACCATGACAGACACACACACCATGACAGACCCTCCCGGTGGGCCAGTCCAGTACTGCATGGATCCCAAGAGTAATGTGACAGCAGAATTAAATGCACGGGGTGGATAGAATGAGGTGAAGATGGAACTGGGGCAGCAACCTGTGCCCCAACCTCACCAGCTTCTGGCTGGAGGCAATCTGTTTTAGTTTGACCAAATGATATTATGACCAAATCCTCCATCCTAGCCTCACATGATGCTATCGGTTGCCCCAAGTTTCCAAGGCCCTGTCATAATGTTAAGGTCCTACTCTAGAATGCAAACTATAGGGAATAATTAAAAGATTTAGTGTGTATTACTGGATCTAACAGTGTCAGGGCTTAAAGTAAGGAGCAAAGAATATAGTTCTAATACAGAATACAGAAAATCGGAGACAGGTCAAGGTCAAGGATTGGAGAAGGTAGAATAATAATAATAATAATAATAATAATAATAATGCGCTTGCGCTATACTTTTTGTAGATAGTTCCTGGTGTCCACAAAAATGGCAAACCATGGAACAAAGTTTGGATAGTGGGACAGGACATTAAAATCTGGAGCGACCTGGAAAATTCTGGATAATTGGAAGGCATGTGAAAGCTGTTAGATGACCTACAACTCCTAAAATCTTTGCTGTGTTTCCTTATGACATTGTATTGAGTAACTCACTAAAGTAAAAATTGTCTGGAACACACCATGACAGACACACACACACACATACACACACCATGACAACACACACACCATGACAGACCCATTCACTCACTCACACTGACAGACTGACTCACACATTATTGCTACCTGAGAGGACCAGTGGGCGACCGGCCAGGGGGTTATTGTGCAGGTTGGCGGCATGCTGGGTGGTCATGCAGGGCCACACCAGCTGTCTGTCCGGCCTCAAATGCCGCGGCCCACCAGGAAATTTTACAGTATCCCAGTGGGCCAGTCCGGTACTGCATGGATCCCAAGAGTAATGTGACAGCAGAATTAAATGCACTGAGGGGATAGAATGAGGTGAAGATGGAACTGGGGAACCAACCTGTGCCCCAACCTCACCAGCTTCTGGCTGGAGACAATCTGTTTTAGTTTGACCAAATGATATTATGACCAAATCCTCCATCCTAGCCTCACATAAAATCAAAGGTCTGATATAAGACCTTTGATGTTATATTTAATTCATAGATAAAAAGGCTAGTAAAGATAATTATTAACCTGCAGATTGGCTTATACAACAAGAGCTTTCAATAACCACACCCAAGAAGTTCTAAGATGTTTGTTTATTGCCATGCATGAGATAAGATTTGTTCTCTGATTGTTACCTGGGTTTTATTATGTCTTACAGGAACACAATGTTACAAATACAAACATGAATTCCTAATGCTATAGAGTTCTGATACCGATTTAGGTCTTCTCCATGTGAGGGTGTGAAAGGTGAGTATTGCATGTTCGCACTCTACCTCTTGGGCTGAGATCATCAGTATAGATTATCTCAGAAAAATCCTATATTTCCCCATCGATAAACATTGGAAGTCTAGTGCGCATCTGTGGCAAAATGCTGGACTGTGCCAATCAAATGGTCTCATCTGATTGAATACCTGGGTTTAACTCAACTATTTGGGCAAAATAATGGCACTAGAGGCATGTTATTCCTGCAATGTAACATTGCTGTTCATACAGAAAGGAAATGTTTTCATTTTCAGGGTTAAACAGACAGGGACATTAAGATAAAGTGGTCCGGCTGCCTATAGTGACTCTTTTTTTTTTCAATTCTTCATTTTTGGTAGCAAATGTGACAGATACAAAAGAGGTGAATAAAAACAGGGTGCAAGAGAATATTGAGAACAAACAACAGCTCAAGTAGCCCTTTGGTAAGTCCCTGCTCATTTCTCAATTTGGCTTTAGCTCATCTTGTGCCATTACAGAGAAAACATAAGCCGTTTGCATATAAGACCAATCCCACCCAAAAGAGTGGTGCAAATCCAATACCCAGGCTGGCTCCCTCTGCACAAAAAAATACAGCAAATACAGACAATTGCTTTGGCCTTGTAGGGCCTCGTCAGTGAAGTGTAGCCAATACCCCTCTAGGCCAAGTATACAATAGCGCAAATAGCTTGTCCTTCGGTGGGTCCCCACTCAATTCTAAATGAGGAACTCATGAGATGTGCATCAATCTCTGATAGTCACTAGCACTGCCCGTGCACATTTTGTAAATTAAGTGAGTATTTTTTTTTTGTATTTCTTTGCAACTTTTGTAATATGTTATCATTAAATATTAAAATTATTAATTCATAATTATTAAATATGACACATGGGTGCATCAGATCTCCACTAGCCAATAAGTCACTGACACAGAACAGATTGGTACAACAATTATATAAGGTTAATGTATTGAAAGTCCCAAAGTCAGATGGCATTTGCCCAGGTATGCTTGTGGAATTTACTATGGAAGAAGCCAAGCCAAACTTTCATACCAAAGGTTTAACCCCTTAAGGACACATGACGTGTGTGACACGTCATGATTCCCTTTTATTCCAGAAGTTTGGTCCTTAAGGGGTTAAAAAAAAAAAAAAGCATATGTTGTGCCCAGACCTGTAAGTTTAACATCTGTGGTTAGACAATGATTTGAAGGGTTATTAAGGAATCATGTTAAGGAATTCCTTGTAAACAACCATGGCATTAGAAAGCAATCATTGTATTATTATGAAGGACAGATAATGTCAAACTAATTAAATTGTTTTCTATGAAGAAATCAGTAGAAGTACATAGCAGGGTGATGAACTTAGATTTTGATACAGATCTACACAAAAGATTGATGCACAAATTAAATACAGTTAATTAGATGAAAATACTTCTTCCTAGACATTGACATAGAAGATTACAGAGAATATTAGTTAAATGGACACTATAGTCACCCAGACCATTTCAGCTCAATGAAGTGGTCTGGGTGCCAGGTCCTCCAGGTTTTAACCCTTCAGATGTAAACATAGCAGTTTCAGAGAATCTGCTATGTTTACATTGCAGGGTTAATCCAACCTCTAGTGGCTTCCTGATAGCCGCAAGAGGCGCTTCTGCGAAGCTGGATGTGAAATTCTCATCCAGCGTGCAGAACATCCATAGGAAAGCATTGAGAAATTGCCGCGCATGCACATTCCACTCCACTCGGGAGCTGACATCGGCGGGAGGAGGAGAGGTCACCAGCGCCAAGGGAGCCCGACGCTGGATTAAAGTAAGTAACTGAAGGAGTTTTAACCCCTTCAGCGCCAAGGGAGGGGGGCCCTGAGGGTAAGGTGACGGGGGGTCCCAAGGGTGCTATAGTGTCAGGAAAACGAGTTTGTTTTCCTGACACTATAGTGATCCTTTAAAGGAATACTATACAAACATGTGTTCCTGACACTATAGGTCTAAATGCATCATTTAGGTACTTGCCCTCCCGTCAGCAAAGTAAAAGGTGAGTTTACTTGCCTTTTTTCCAGCACCACCTAGGTCTCCTCACGGCTGGCCCAGTCCCTACTCCGCCTCCTTGGCTGAGATCATCAAGTTTGATTAACTTAGCCAATTAACTGCTTTCCCATAGGAAAGCACTGGGAGGCTTTCGTGTATGTGTTTTACCAATCAGCATCTCCTCATAAAGATGCACTGAATCCAGAGGCGTAACTAGAAACCACAGGGCTCGGTGCGAAAATTGTTACATCTCACTCCTCCCCCCCCCACACACACTGACATACATGCAGATACACACCATATAACACATACAGATACATACACAGACATACATGCTGATACACAGATACACATTCACACATGCAGATGCACAGACACACAAAATTACACACTTTGAGATACACAGAATGACACTCATATAGATACAAACACTGACACAAATGCGGATACAGAGACACACAAACAGACTGATACACAAACACTTAAGGACAGACATACAAATACACGGAATGACACTCAAACACATACAAACAGTGACACACATACAGATACACAGGACACGCACTGACATACAGATATGCAAACATACAGATACACAGAGAAACAGATACACATGCAGACACACATACACACACATACATACAGAGACACACACACATACTCACATGCACACATACAGAGACACACACACAAATACAGAGACATACACATATACAGAGACACACACACATACAGAGACACACACACAAATATAGAGGCATACACACATACAGAGACACACACACACATACAGAGAAACACACACACATACATACATACAAAATTTCACCCTCCTGTTTCCTACCTTTTAGGTGCAGGAGGGTGACTTCCCTGGGGTCCATTTGCTCAGGCTGATGGCAGTCAGAGTGGTGTCATGCACTCTGACGCCCTCCTTTCCTTCCTCCTGCGCGGGCTCTGTGTAAGCAGGGAGGAGTGACTGGGGCAGTCACTTCCTCCCAGCTCAGTCTGATGTCATCACAGGGGGCCCAGTCCTGCTGTAAAAGCGCCGCAGCGCTAAAAGGCCCCCTGGAAACACATAGCCATTGGGTGGCCCTAACAGTATGGGCCACCCGATGGGCCCCTGAATGTGCGGTCCCCGGTGGATCTACTGCATGGCCGGGGCCACAACACATGATGGCGGACACCAGTCGCAGGGGTCCGCAGGGAAACCTGACCCCTCGGATTAACCCCTGCAACCGCGGTAGTTCCGCCAATGACTGAATCATATATGCAAAGCGTGGAGACACTGAACGTCGTGCGGCACATTTATATGATGAAAAACATGTTTTGCCTATGCAGAAAACACAGGTAAGACTTTCACCTTGAATATTTGGTGCAATTGTGGGCACTTGCCTTGAAGACAAATTTTATGAAGCTTGAAAAAGTGCAGAGGCAAACTATGAAACAACTGACTGCAAAAATAGGGCTACGTTTCCCTTTTTGTTTGCGTAGAAATGCCTGTTTAACTGTAGTCATATATAGAAGATGCTAAACTAAATTTCATTGCTGCTATAAATATATGGAATAGTCTTCTTTAAGGGCAAACTATAGACTGACTGTGATTCTGATTCCATGGAAACCAAAGTACAACATAGAAGCATTTACAGAATTACGCAGTATATTGTTTAGTTGCTATCCATAGCCCTGTCGCCTTGGCTGTGCTGAGAGCATTACTCTTATGCTATGCTGTATGTTGACAGAAAAAAAATCAACTCATGAATTACCAATTACTGCTTATTGCTTGAATAAGTCTTTTCTCTGAGCGTATATAATATATTAAAGAAACCTTATGAGCTTCAATAACTCTGCTTTCAGCTCCTCATTAATTTATATTTTTATTCGCTCTTCTGTTGAATGGATGAAGTGAGGACTTTGTGTCATGAGGGCATTTCTCGTCTGCCTGAAACGCCATGCTCAGAAATAGCCACCAGTTCTTTTGAGAAACCAAATTTTAAATATATACTATATTTATGCATTTAATGGTGCTCATGAACGGTGCACTGTTGTACTTCTAGTCGTATGATGAACCAATAGGGCCCAATGAGGCGCCTGCAGAACTCAACACTGGCCATATCCTGATTCTTTAGAATGCAGGCCAAAGAGCTTTGTCCACCATTAAATGTCCCCCCTCAGTGCAACAGAGAATGAGGGAAAAACTTGGTTCTTCATCCCTGGCTCTCTGGTTAAAAACATACTAATAACTAGAGTAATCCCTTTGGCAACCAAAACCCAGCCCCCTTTCAATGGCCAGTTGTATGAAGAAATGTTACCTTCTCCATTATGCCTGTTTTGTATTTAATAAAGTTTCTACATATCTTCCAACATTGGGAGAAATGTTATAAGGACTGGGGAAGTAGAAAACAGCTCCAAAAAGGAGTGTGTCGGTATGCCATGTACAGGCACAGAGCTAATGGGCATGCTCCTGGATTACCCTCCATGTGCAAAGTTTTGCTGAAATGTTCTTGTATAGGTGTTAATACCTAAAAGTGGCAATCAAAGAACCAACATAGGACAAGTGAAGAGGGCCCGAATATTAAAGGGACACTATAGTCACCCAGACCACTTCAGCTCAATGAAGTGGTCTGGGTGCCAGGTCCTCCAGGTTTTAACCCTTCAGATGTAAACATAACAGTTTCAGAGAATCTGCTATGTTTACATTGCAGGGTTAATCCAAGAAGTATCATGCAAACAGACCACTGTAGTACTAGTATAATCAAAACCCAAACATATAAAAAAATGCAAAAAACCATACCAAGTTCAGTGAGAAGCAGGGACAGAGTCAATAAAAAGGGAGCATTGATAAAGGCTTCTTAGCCGAAACGTTGTTTTTTTTTTGATTGACTCTGTCTCTGCTTCTCACTGAACTTGGTATGGTTTTTTGCATTTTTTTATATGTTTGGGTTTTGATTATACTACTACTACAGTGGTCTGTTTGCATGATACTTCTTTCATTTATATATCACGCATTGCGCGTTTATATATGTCCAGAATTTTTTTCTGGTAAATGCTTTACAATAGTATGACTTTGTATCTTTGTTGATAAAATTTTAAGAGACATTCCTATAGCATATACCCATTTAATAAAGATTTGTTCATATATATATAAAGATTTATGGTTGTGATCCTTACTCTATTTACATTTGGGGTTAAGCCAGCCTCTAGTAGCTGTCTTCCGGACAGCCACTAGAGGCGCATCTGCAATGCTGGAGGCACATTTCGCCTCCATCGTGTAGAGCGTCCATAGGAAAGCATTGAGAAATGCTTTCCTATGGACACTTTGAATGCGCGCGCGGCACTTACCGCGTATGCGCATTCGACTCCGCTGACATCGGATGGGGGAGCTGACGTTGGCGGGGGAGGAGAGGTCACCAGCGCGGAGCGAGCCTGGCGCTGGATTAAGCTAAGCTGCTGAGTGGGTTTTAACCCCTTCAGTGCCACGGGAGGGGGACCCTGAGGGTGGTAGCGCCCTCAGGGCACTATAGTGTCAGGAAAACCGCTTTGTTTTCCTGACACTATAGTGGTCCTTTAAGACATCTGTAATGAAGCCCATGGAACAGCGCAGAGGGGGAGTGGGCCTTGACAGGGCCAGAGAGTGGGCAGGGAAAAAGATTTAGGGGTGGGCTTAGGGTAATGCAGCGTGGGGGTGGTCTAGGAGCAATTTAAAAAGCGGCCATCTTAAGAGAGGAGCCATTTTAACAGAATTTCACTCACCTGTTCTTTGTCCCTCCCACCCTCCCTTTAGGATTTGGTAAGGTTCCCGTTTGGTCACAGCGGCGGGAATAGGGTATGGTAAAAGTCGGAAGTTGGCTGGAATTGGAAGTGGATAGGCCAAGGCCTAGGCTGGAGTAGGCCAGATGGATAAGAGTGTTGGTAGGTTCAAGCTCTTCGGTGGCTACGAACCTAAGGGGCAGGGGTGTCTGGGTACACCCCTACAGTAACGTTTGGTTGGGGCCTCTTTGGTAGGCCGTGTGTTATAAATTAAATGTTATTGGAATGTTATTTATTGTTTAAGTGCTAGGGTCATTGTCAGGGGTATTGTGCGGGGGGATAGTAACGAAATGTCAGAAAGGACAATGACCCTAAATATGTTAATTTGTTTAAGATTTAATAAAAGCTGTGGACGTTATACTCCAACAGAATAACTGGTGTCCGAGTCTTATTGAAGGTAAATTAAACTAACACCTGCCGAATAACGACGGTGCCTATGTCATGGCTAAAAATATGTGTGGAGTGTTTATCTGTGCATACTGATTATATAAGTTGCTGCACACCAAGTGTTCACAGGGTACGCATGCACAAAGTGTGATGTGTGCTAAGAATTTGTGCAGAGAGCATCTGCAGCTGAGAATCTGTATATCTGTATCTATTTACTGATTATGTGTGTTCTGGATCTTTTGTGCGGATAATGCTGAAAAATATGTGTGTGTATATTTGAGGTGTCAAACCACCATGTAGGAACAGTGAGATATAGCCTCACACAGGCATTGACAGACACACACAGACAAGCACAAAATCTTACTATTACTATATTACTATGTGCGTAGTATCAACCCCCCGTAATTGATACCCCTGGTGAGTGGAATTAAATATCAAAATCAATGAAGAATTTGTGTGCACCGTGATGACAACTGGGATCTACCTAGAAACACGATGGACTAACATTACATGGCACTATGACCAACTCTTGGAACTTTAGCCGTCTGCCCTACAAGTAATAATATCATGTTAAACTGTATGTTGCAGTAAACATATTGAGGCAGGTTTGAGAGGCTGTTCATGAGATATCTGTACAAGGAAAATATCATGATATCAGACTCAAGCAATACAATCTTAGGAACAACTAAGTCTTAAAATATGACTGGCAAGGAAGACAACTTTCACAATGGACATCCAATCTGGCTAGATAATGGTTAACTTTCATTATATTATTATATTATAGTGTGTTTATTGTGCTTTTTCCCCCAGTATAAATGTTCTTAACTATCACAATACTGATACTGTATTAAATGGAGGTGTGTACCCCAATGATTTGTATGACAGTGTATAGAATGATATATTATTTATATTTATATGCTTTGTTATTGTATATGTTATGTCTGTAATTAAATTGCCAAATGCTATGTTCATTGTGAGAATGTCATGAACCAGCCAGATCTGTTTGTGTGAGACTAGGGTCATGTTGGCTGTGAGTCATATAATCCTATTAAGCCCTGAAATCTAATTATCCTCTCTAGACTATCTGTAGTCCCCTGCAGAGATGGCTCCTGACAAGTCATTGACTCTGGGTACCTAATTAGTAATATTTAGGAAGCTTGGTTTGTACACTGGACAACATGGGGTATATTAAAAGTAATACCGATGTACACCGTACTTGGGAAATAGTAGCACAGCTGCCATGCACTGGAAATCTCTGTACCATATATACTGCGTCATAGTTCGTACCTTTGCCTAATTGCACTAGGGGGAGAAATTCTGTCAAAGCTTATTTGTGCACCATATGTTTCATGGTCCCATCTCCAGACATATTGAGAATTCAAGAAAGTCAGTAATTGAACAGCTACAGTTAAACTATTTAAGATCTATGCTCAACTTCCATGGTACCCTCGTGTGGTTTCACTTGCTACTGTAGTTCTGAATTGCTTTGACACCATTCTGATGTTCTGATGCTGGGTGATGACTTTGTTGCATTCTTCATGCCAACCCATTCACAATATCATTGATTCACCTTTCTAGTTTTGTTTAGTGTTCATGGAGTCATCATAAAGTGGCAATGTCGTGCCAAACTTACCTTTCCCAAATCGCTTCCTCTTCTGTCCCTCTATCAGGATCTGTTCTTCATTTCTTCCTGTCTGCTCGTTTTCTTTAAAACATAAGACAAAGTAGGAACTATTTTGTCTTATGTATTATTCCTACGCTTGACCCTCTCTGACCCAGAGGAGGAGCAAAGTCCCTCCATTTCCTGTGGTCAAAGCAATTTTCCCACAATTCTTACCTTGCTCCTGCTGCTTCATTCGGCGTTCGAACGCCAGCAAAACTAGCGAATTTCAACTTAAGATGAGAACAGTTTGTCCATTCGTGTTAGGACGAAATTCTGGACTTTTGTTCGGAATTTCATTCGAATGAAACTCCGATCCTATTCGTGGCGCGATTAGATAGCTCCCTAATTCCCACGGTATTAAGGAGCTATCTACTAAAAGACAAAAAGACCTAAATTGGTCTTCCAGCCAAATTTACTAATACTAAGTAAAGATTACTTAGTATTAGTAATGAATCTGCTCCTACTCGCTATACCGCAAGTAGGGGCATGTCTACTAAACAGTTGTAAAAAAAAACACACACCCCCCCACTACTTTAATAAAGTGCCCCTTAGTGAGGCACCTATAAAAATAATTAAAGTGTCCCCCCGGAGTCCTCACTCGTGTACCAAGAGTGGGGGCCACTAAACGAAACGGGGCCTAGTGTCCTCCCTCGGTCTCCACCATGAGTGGCGGGTGGTGGCCCTTAGAGGAGGACCTATAGTCTACCCCCTGGCCCCCATCGATGCATGGGCAGAATTGGGACCCTAAAATACAACAGGGAGGGGTACCTATTGTCCACTCCCCCGGCCCCCACACTTGCGGGGCGGGTGGGGGCCCTTAAGTTACAATGGGGAGACCTGTGTCCACCCCCACTGGCCCCCACCAGTTGTAGACACACATACCTCTAAACACTACCTTTATTTGGTAGGTATGTAGGCTAGGCTACTTTGCAACATTTAGTAGATCTACCCTTGCTATTCAATATTTCCTGTATTTATGAGGAATATAGGTAGGCTATGTTTCACCATTTAGTAGACCTTCCCTTTATACTGCACATTTTCTGTTTATACGTTTATTTTTGCATACACTTTGTTTATTTAGTTAAAGGGACACTATAGTCACCAGAACAACTACAGCTTATTGAATTTGTTCTGGTGAGTAGAATCATTACCTTCAGGTGTTTTGCTGTAAACACTGTCTTTTCAGAGAAAAAGCCGTGTTTACATTACAGCCTAGTGATAACTTCACTGGCCACTCCTCAGATGGCTGTTAGAGATCCTTCCTGGGTCATGGCTGCCTAAAATGCATCCATTCATTCAGTGTCTCCTCCCTCTGCATGCAGACACTGAACTTTCCTCATAGAGATTCATTGATTCATTGATTCAATTCATCTCTATGATTGGTCAGGGCTGTGTTTGAATTGTGCTGGCTCTGCCCCTGTCTCTGCCTCTTTGTCAGTCTCAGCCAATCCTATGGGTCAAGCTACCACTTCTGATGATGTCAGCAGACTGCTTTTTTCTGAGTCTAACAGCATGCAGAGTTACAGCTTCAGGCTTGAATACAGTAAGATTTTTACTATATTTATGGAGGCATGAGGGGCCCAGGGGGGCTAGATGGTGGTTTTAACACTATGGGGTCAGGAATACACGTTTGTGTTCCTGACTCTATAGTGATCTTTTAATGTTTGGGTATTTGTGGGATTTATTTCCCTTGGGACATCCCAGTTTTTAAGCTTGATTCAATAAAGGCTAAGTTGTATCCTTTTGTTCAGTCTAAATTTTACTGAACTATGTATCTTTCCACTTAAGACACTAGTATTTCAATTATGTATACCAATTTATTTCACTACTTTTTGGATACTCTGTAATCCTCCTAATTTCTCTTTATTTTTGCTACTTGGTCTTACGTTTTAAAGAAAACTAGAGCAGACAGGATGAATTGAAGAACAGATCATGAGAGAGGGAGAGAAGAGGAAGCGATTGGGGAAAGGTAAGTTTGGCATGACAGTGCCGCTTTGAGGTTACCTGTGTATTATCAAAAGTTCCACAGCGACAGGACTTTTAGAACTCAACCTTGGGAGAGAGTGGTTAGATACAGGGGCGGGCTGGGCCGGGGGGCAGGGAGGCAATTGCCCCCCAGGCCGCCCTAAATTGTTTGCAAAACGGCCGCTCCAGTGCCGTCCTGGGCGCCAGGAGGAGGGGGGGGGTGCCGCGCGGAGCAGGCTGATGGCCTGTCACAGGGAGCCCAGCAGGTGGCCAGCTGGCCACCTAGGGCGCCCAGGTAGCAAAGCAGAGTAGGCCCCTGCTTGTCCCAGACAGCAGGTGCCTACTCTGCAGGAATATACCGGCCACGTGAGGAAGGAGGCAGGCGGCGAGGGAGCACTGCCTCTGCTGATGAGCTTCCTGCTCCCTCGCGCGCCCTCTCTGGTGATGCCGGGAGCCGGAATATGACGTCATTCCAGCCCCGCATGACTAAACTGCGCTAGGGAGCAGAGAGTAGCAGGAAGTCACTGGACCCCAGGGAAAGGACCCAGAAGACCCCTAAAGGTAGGCGCAACAAGGAATTTGTGTGTGTGTGTGTCTGGAAGTGAGTGTGTGTGTCTGGAAGTGAGTGTGTGTGTGTGTGTCTGGAAGTGAGTGTGTGTGTGTGTGTGTCTGGAAGTGAGTGTGTGTGTCTGGAAGTGAGTGTGTGTGTGTCTGGAAGTGAGTGAGTGTGTGAGTCTGGAAGTGAGTGTGTGTGTGTGTCTGGAAGTGAGTGTGTGTGTGTGTCTGGAAGCGTGTGTGTGTGTGTGTGTGTCTGGAAGTGTGTGTGTGTGTGTGTGGAAGTGTGTGTGTGTGTGTGGAAGTGTGTGTGTGTGTGTGTGGAAGTGTGTGTGTGTGTGTGTGGAAGTGTGTGTGTGTGTGGAAGTGAGTGTGTGTGTCTGGAAGTGAGTGTGTGTCTGGAAGTGAGTGTGTGTCTGGAAGTGAGTGTGTGTCTGGAAGTGAGTGTGTGTGTCTGGAAGTGAGTGTGTGTGTGTCTGGAAGTGAGTGTGTGTGTGTGTGTGTGGAAGTGTGTGTGTGTGTGTGTGTGTGTGTGTCTGGAAGTGAGTGAGTGTGTGTGTCTGTCAGTAAGTGTGTGTGTGGGTCAGTGAGTGTGTATCTGTCTGTCAGTGTGTCAGGGTACCTGAGGCCTCTACCTCTAAGGGAGGTAGAGACTTGGTGGTGTATCCGTCCAGGCGAGCTGTTTCCTCCGTTCCTCGCGGTTCATCCAGTCACTTAAACACCGGCCGCGAGGAATCCACGTCCTTTTCTAGCAGGACGCTCAATACGTGACGTCATGACGCTAGCACGAGCAATCTGTCACTCAAGTGTCCGATATCCAATCGGTACTTGTCAGAGGCGTGATTTCCATCCAGAGCCAGGGTATTTAAGCTTACTCCTTACTTCAGCTCATTGCCCTGTCGTGGTTCTAGCTTGTCTAGTCACTCAGTGCTCTGGTATTCTAGTTTGTTCTATTGGTTTTGACTCGGCTCGTTGTACTACCCTGTTTCTCTGTTATCCCTTGACCCGGCTTGTCTCTCGCTTATCTGTCTTCTCGTTCCCTCGACCTCGGCTTGCCTCTGACTATTCTTTACTCTCGGTACGTTAGTCCGGCCATTCTAAGGCCCGGTATACGTACCTTTCCACTCTTTGTACTCTGCGTGTTGGATCCCTGTCCCGATCCTGACATTACGACAGGGCCAATGGATCCTGCAGGTACAAACAGTCAGCTTGGTTCTTCGGATCCCAGGTTTGACGCCATGGAACATAGGATGGATCAGATGGCTTTGGCACTACAGGCACTTTTGTCTCGTGCTAGTAATCCACCTGAGGAGACACGTACTCCTTCTATCTCTCCTGCAGTCTCAGGTCTAGAGGTAGCCACTGTGGGTGCTTCTTCCCGTATTACCCCACCAGTACGTTATGGCGGGTCACCGGAGAAGTGTCGTGGCTTTCTAAACCAGATTAGCATCCATTTCGAACTACAACCCCGCTCTTATCCTACAGATAGAGCAAAGGTTGGATTTATTATTACTCTGCTCATTGAAAAAGCTTTGAGATGGGCCAATCCTTTATGGGAGAATGATAATCCACTCGTCTATAATTATAATGCCTTTGTAGCTGCGTTTAGAAGAACTTTTGACCCTCCTGGCAGAAAGGTCAATGCAGCTAGATTAATGTTGCGCCTTAAACAGGACAATCGAACACTTGTGGATTATGCACTAGAGTTCAGATCCTTGGCGGCAGAAGTTAAGTGGAACGAACAGGCTTATATAGATGTGTTTCTGAATGGGTTATCAGATGTAATTCTTGACGAGGTCGCTACTAGAGAACTCCCTGAAAATTTGGAGGATTTAATTTCTTTTATATCTCGTATTGATGAACGCTTAAGAGAGAGGCAGAACACTCGAGATAGGACCCGTAGACCCTCCTTTAAACTAGCGCCTACCTTTCAAATCTCTGAGTTCGAAGACTTACGTATTCCTGAACCTATGCAGATAGGCAGTACTCATCTCACTGAAAGGGAGAGACAGTACAGGAGAAGGGAGGGTTTATGTATGTATTGTGGAGTCAGGGGTCATTTACGCCTAAATTGTCCCAATCGTTCGGGAAACGCTCGCACCTAAGTTCCTCTAGAGGACAGGTCTTGGGTGTTTCTACTTTGTCCTCTATTCACAACTACAAGGAGCTCAGGCTTGTGTTACCCGTTTCTTTAAAGTGGGAGAAGGGAGTAGTTAAGACTATGGCACTAATCGATTCTGGAGCTGCTGAGAGCTTTATAGATCAGGGTTTTGCTGCCAAGCATGCTATTCCATCCCAGTTAAAAGAGACACCTCTGGCTGTTGAGGCCATCGATGGTTGACCGTTACTTGAGCCTGTTATTTTTCATGAGACCATACCGATTAACTTGACTGTTGGCATCCTGCATAAAGAGGATATATCCTTGATGCTCATTTCTTCTCCGTCTATTCCCATAGTTCTGGGGTACTCCTGGCTGAGGAGACACAACCCTATTATTAATTGGGAATCAGGGGAGATAGTTTCGTGGGGAGAGAATTGTCAAGAAAAATGCTTGCGGAAGGTCTTACCTCTTGGATTAACTAATACATCGAATACCTCTGACAATCCTACAGAGACACAAATTCCGCCTCAGTATTTAGATTTAAAGGCAGTATTTGACAAAAAGAAAGCCGATACCTTACCCCCACACAGGTCCTTTGATTGCAAAATTAACCTACTCCCTGGTACCATGCCTCCCAGAGGTCATGTATACCCATTATCTATAAAGGAGAACTCAGTCCTAGAGGAATATATTCACGAGAATTTAGACAAGGGATTCATCAGGAGGTCCTCCTCCCCTGCCGGGGCTGGATTTTTTTTTGTTAAAAAGAAAGATGGTTCTTTGAGACCTTGTATTGATTATCGAGGCTTGAATAAGATAACCATTAAAAATGCCTACCCGATTCCCTTGATCACCGAACTCTTCGATCGTTTGAAGGGCTCTACAATTTTCACCAAGTTAGACCTCAGAGGGGCATATAACTTGGTGAGAATCCAGCAGGGACATGAGTGGATGACGGCATTCAATACTCGATATGGTCACTATGAATATACTGTCATGCCTTTTGGGTTATGCAATGCGCCAGCAGTATTCCAAGATCTGATTAATGAGGTTCTTAGGGAATTTCAGCAAGAGTGCGTCATTGTATACCTAGATGATATACTCATTCATTCTAGTGACATTGAGATTCATCACAAACAAGTCAGGAGGGTTTTGCACAAGCTTCTCCAGCATGGCTTGTACTGCAAGTTGGAGAAATGTAGCTTTGATCAAACCCAGGTAACCTTTCTCGGCTATGTGATCTCTGGGGAGGGATTTAAGATGGATCCGGATAAGCTCCAATCCATTCTAGAGTGGCCTTTACCCACAGGTCTTAAAGCCATACAGAGATTTATTGGTTTTTCCAATTATTATAGGCGCTTTATTAAGGGCTATTCTTCCATTATTGCACCTATCACTAACATGACCAAACAGGGGGCTGACACTAAGAATTGGACTACTGAAGCTCTCCTTGCGTTCAAGACTCTCAAGGAGCTTTTCGCTTCCGCTCCAATTTTAGTTCACCCTGACACTTCTCTGCCATTTTTGCTCGAGGTAGACGCATCAGAGACTGGTTTAGGTGCTGTTCTATCTCAAAGGTTGGGTGTTGATAAACCATTACATCCATGTGGATTTTTCTCTAAAAAATTGACCGGTACTGAAAGCAGGTATGACATTGGTGACAGAGAATTACTAGCGGTTATCAAGGCTTTGAAAGAATGGAGACATTTATTGGAAGGTACATTACATCCTGTTACCATCCTGACAGACCACAAAAACTTGTCCTATATCGGAGAGGCCAAGCGTCTGTCCTCCAGGCAGGCTCGTTGGTCGTTGTTTCTTACCCATTTCAATTACGTTCTGACTTACAGACCTGGGTCAAAGAATTCTAAAGCCGATGCGCTATCTCGCCAATATGAACCCTCTGCTTCAGTTGAACCACTTTTGTCTTCCATTGTACCCAAATGCAATATTATTGCTAATACCAGTCTCAAAATTCATTCCCCGCTACTTGACCAGATCTTGAAGTCACAACATCTAGCTCCCGGAAACACTCCTGAGGGAAGAAACTTTGTTCCTCCTGAACTTCAACTGGAGCTCTTACAATGTTTTCATGAGAGTAAAATAGCTGGTCATCCTGGTATTCGCAAGACGTACTCTCTGATATCCAAGGATTTCTGGTGGCCTTCACTTCGTAAGGATATTGAGGAGTTCGTCGCAGCTTGTGAGACTTGTGCCAAGACTAAACTATCTCATGCATCCCCATGTGGCCTGTTACACCCCTTGGACATTCCTGAGAAACCTTGGTCCTGTTTGTCCATTGACTTTATCGTTGATTTGCCTGCTTCCAAAAGACAGACTGTTATTCTCACGGTGGTGGATAGATTTACCAAGATGGCTCATTTCGTGCCATTACCTAAACTTCCGACTTCTCCTGAATTGGCGGAGATTTTTGCGAGAGAAGTTTTTCGCCTACATGGGATTCCTTCAGAGATTGTTTCTGATAGAGGTTCTCAATTTGTCTCACGTTTCTGGAGATCCTTTTGTTCTCAAATGGGCATCAAATTGAACTTTTCCTCTGCCTATCACCCTCAGTCTAACGGAGCTGCTGAACGTACTAATCAAAAGATCGAACAGTATCTGCGTTGCTTTGTTTCCGAACACCAGGACGATTGGGTCGGTCTGATTCCTTGGGCGGAGTTCGCACACAATAACCTTGTTTGCGATTCAACTCGCTCTAGCCCTTTCTTCATGAACTATGGCTTTCATCCTTCGATTTTTCCTTCGGTTTCCTCTTCTCAGGGGATACCGTCGGTTGATGATCATGTCGCCAACCTGAAGAAATTATGGGATCAGACTCGACAAATTCTATTACATAGTTCCTCGCTGTTCAAGAAACACGCTGACAAACATAGAAGAGCGGCTCCTGTTTTTGTTCCTGGGGATAGGGTATGGTTGAGTACTAAGAATATTCGCCTAAAAGTTCCGTCCATGAAATTTGCTCCTCGTTACATAGGCCCTTACAGGGTTCTCACTCGTATCAATCCGGTTGCGTATCGCCTTGCTCTGCCACCTGCCTTACGCATTCCTAACTCTTTTCATGTCTCCTTGTTGAAACCCCTCATTTGCAACAAATTCTCCTCTAAGGTCTCCTCGCCTCGTCCTGTTCAGGTGGAGGGTCGGGAGGAGTACGAGGTCAGCTCCATCATTGACTCCAGAATTTCAAGGGGAAAATTGCAATATCTGGTCAACTGGAGGGGATATGGTCCTGAGGAGAGGAGTTGGGTACCTCAGGAGGACGTCCATGCTTCTCGCCTTCGCAGAGCATTTCACCTTCGCTTCCCATCTCGCCCCGGTTCATTCCGCCCGGTGGGCGTATCTGAGAGGGGGGGTACTGTCAGGGTACCTGAGGCCTCTACCTCTAAGGGAGGTAGAGACTTGGTGGTGTATCCGTCCAGGCGAGCTGTTTCCTCCGTTCCTCGCGGTTCATCCAGTCACTTAAACACCGGCCGCGAGGAATCCACGTCCTTTTCTAGCAGGACGCTCAATACGTGACGTCATGACGCTAGCACGAGCAATCTGTCACTCAAGTGTCCGATATCCAATCGGTACTTGTCAGAGGCGTGATTTCCATCCAGAGCCAGGGTATTTAAGCTTACTCCTTACTTCAGCTCATTGCCCTGTCGTGGTTCTAGCTTGTCTAGTCACTCAGTGCTCTGGTATTCTAGTTTGTTCTATTGGTTTTGACTCGGCTCGTTGTACTACCCTGTTTCTCTGTTATCCCTTGACCCGGCTTGTCTCTCGCTTATCTGTCTTCTCGTTCCCTCGACCTCGGCTTGCCTCTGACTATTCTTTACTCTCGGTACGTTAGTCCGGCCATTCTAAGGCCCGGTATACGTACCTTTCCACTCTTTGTACTCTGCGTGTTGGATCCCTGTCCCGATCCTGACACAGTGTTTGTGTGTGTGTGTGTGTGTGTGTGTCTGGAAGTGAGTGTGTGTGTGTGTGTGTGTGTCTGGAAGTGAGTGTGTGTGTGTGTGTGTGTGTGTGTGTGTGTGTGTGTGTGTCTGGAGGTGTGTGTGTGTCTGGAAGTTTGTGTGTGTGTGTGTGTGTGTGGAAGTGAGTGAGTGTGTCTGTCAGTAAGTGTGTCTGTCAGTAAGTGTGTGTCTGTGTGTGTCGGTGAGTGTGTGTCTGCCTGTCAGTGTTTGTCTATGTGTGTATGTGTCTGCCTGTCAGTGAGTGTTTGTCTGTCAGGGTTTGTGTGTGTGTGTTATTGAGAGTGAGTGCCAGTGTGTCTGTCAGCAGGGCCAGCCTTTGAGGTGTGCAAGCTGTGGGGTCACGTAGGGTGCCATGACAACAGAGGCACCTGGTGGCCAACACAGCTCACAAGTTTGGGACACCAGCACATTAAAGGGACACTCCAGGCACCCAGACCACTTCAGCCCATTGGAGTGGTCTGGGTGCCAACTCTCACTAGCCTTAACCCTGCAACTGTAAATATTGCCGTTTTCATATACTGCAATAATTACACTGCAGGGTTAACTCCTCCTCTAGTGGATGTCTACTAGACAGCCACTAGAGGGCACTTCCTGGTTTATAGCACAGGTTTTCTGTGCTATAGCGTCGCTGGACGTCCTCACGCTATGTGAGGACCTCCAGCGTCGCTAAAATCCCCATAGGAAAGCATTGAAAGCATTTTCAATGCTTTCCTATGGAGAGGTCTCCCCCGCCGGCGGCCGAGCCGGATGACGTCACCGGGGGAGTAGTGTGGGCGGGCCCTAAACCAGCGCAGAGGGACATCGATGCTGGTCTCAGGTATGTCACTGAAGGGGTTCTAACCCCTTCAGCAACATAGGCTGGGAGGTGGGAGTGAGAGGGGACCTGCAGTGCCAGGAAAACAATTTGTTTTCCTGGCACTGGAGTGTCTCTTTAATTTAAATGATTCCCTAGTGGTCCACTGATACACACCAGCAGTAGGTGCCTTAGATCATATCCTCTCCCTCGTGGTTCCGGGGCTCAGTTAGTGAGTCAGAGCACAGGCTCAGAGATTCTCAGCCTGAGCTCTAACAATATTGAAAGTCAGAGCCTCAAAGGAGTGGGTATAGCAAAGAGTTACTGATTAGCATAACATCAATATCCGTTATAAAACCAGGAAAAGGTGGGCATGGATGGTGAGCTGATTCGGGGGTGCAATGGGCCACTTGACTGGATTTGCCCCCCAGGCCTGAGGCTGCCAGCCCTCCCCTGGTTAGATATAAAATAGTTAATCTTTAACCCAATTCTTATATTACACACTTTTTTGCAATGGTTTTTGCAGTTTCACATCTCACACTCATTTGAATCAGCCAGAGATGGATAGTAGTGGGAGATCTGCAAGCCCACTCCTCCCTTTCCATTAGTTATTATTATTTGAATAAGCCAGAGATGGATTATAATGGGTGATCTAAACACCCACTCTTCTCTTCCCATTATTTATTAATATAATTTAAATCAGCCAGCGATGGATTGTAGTGGGAGATCCGTGCACCCACTCCTCTCTCTTAATAGTTATTAATATTTTAATCAGCCAGAGATAGATTGTAGTAAGCCAAATGTACATGCACTGTTGTCATCCCATTATTTATTATCATTATTATTATATTGGTCATTGTTTGCACATTTGTAGTGGAAGCAGGTGTATTTTTAGTGCTTTTATTGCTCTGGCATTTCTTAAAAAAAAAAAAAAAAAAACAGCTATAATTATATAAAAGAGAATGTTTCAGAGCATGTGTCAGAACCTCACTTCGCCCTCAAGTTCCTGGCAGTGAGAGCTAAGAAGTTCAAACACAGCGTCCAGTGATGTCATGGGTTCTGCATTGACTGCTTAGGCTTTGGATTCTCCTGCATTGATTATGATCTCAGTGCCAGTGTGAACCACTCCGACAACTAAAACATGCCAATTACTTGGACTGAATATATAGCGTTATTTCTGCAACAATACTTATGATGCCATAACTTGTGATGTTCCATTCTCTGAGAACCCAGTGTCAATTACAAACAATTACAAACTTGTATTGTGCTTAAAGGGAATCTCCAGTGCCAGAAAAACAATCCGTTTTCCTTGCACTGGAGGGTCCCTCTCCCTCCCACCCACCAATCCCCAGTTACTGAAGGGGTGAAAACCCCTTCAGTCACTTACTTGAGGCAGCGGCGATGTCCCTCGCCGCTGTCTCCTCCTCCGCGACGCTCCTCCTCTGTATTGCGTCGGCCGGTGGGCGAGACTGATCCCGCCCACCGGCCAAGGAGACCTAATGCGCATGCGCATTAGCGCTCCCCATAGGAAAGCATTGAAAAATTATTTCAATGCTTTCCTATGGGGATTTGAGCGACGCTGGAGGTCCTCACACAGCGTGAGGACGTCCAGCGACGCTCTAGCACAGGTTTCCTGTGCTATAGAGCAGGAAGTGACCTCTAGTGGCTGTCTACTAGACAGCCACTAGAAGTGGAGTTAACCCTGCAAGGTAATTATTGCAGTTAATAAAAAACTGCAATAATTACACTTGCAGGGTTAGGAGTAGTGGGAGTTGGCACCCAGACCACTCCAATGGGCAGAAGTGGTCTGGGTGCCTGGAGTGTCCCTTTAAGTTATTGACCCTTGCTTTATCCCTGACTTTGATCCTGTGCTGCCTGCCCTGACCTGTTTGCCTGTTACTGGTCACAATTATTGCCTGCTCCTTTAGATACTATGCTATCAGCTCTCAGCCATTCAGCCCATTCACAAAACTGTCTTGGAAACTTACCTTTTGCAAGCCAGTTTTGTGAATAGGGAGTCACTGATCGGCTGAGAGCGTCAGCTGACCGATCTCAGCCAATCATCAGTGCCCGTCCCCGCCAGCATTCTGCCCCTCCTGAATCTGAAATTTCAGAGGCCAGGGTCTGCCCAAGAGTAGTGGACGTTGCACCTGGAGGCAACTTTGTGGTTAAACCATTTAAGAATAGTTTATCGCAACGATGATTTAATTAGTGAAAGAGCAGCTTTTCAGTGAAAAATGCAAAAAGCAAACATTTTGAAAACTTTGGGTAGTCTACTTTTTAAAATAGTATGCCATGATAAGGTGTAATTTTGATTCATGGGTTGCCATACGGTCTCAAATGCAACATAATCAATCTGAAAAATTTCAGTCTGTAAAACCAGAAACGGGCAAGCCTTATATTTCACGCTGTAACTTCCCAAAACACCATGAAATCTGGACATGGAAGGTACTGTTGTACATGTATGTACGTAGTGGGGAATTACGATGAAGCATAAACATAATTAAACCCCATTCAACCTCCCCCCAATAACGACAGACAACGTGGTATGGATGAACAGGCCACAGCATTTATTATAACATAAATAAATTACTGTATAACACACCCATAACTCCATATATTAAACTCTTCTTTCTGTAACGAAATTGTTAGCAACAAAACATAAATAACATATATATATAAATAACAACTCAACATACAGTGCTATACAGAGAACCCCCCGTCCTTGCCAATAAAAACCTGCAGTGGCTCCTAAACACCACTGCCTCTCACCTCCCCCCCCGTCATAAAAAACATATTCCAATGCCTGCCATCAGCCGACCTTATCCACGCTCGATGGGCACGAGACCTCAGGCAACCTAAAGTTAAACCTTTTGAAGCAGGGGAGGCTGAGACCTGTAAACATGAGGAACTTATTCCATCCTTAACATAACCACACTTAATTGGCAAGGACATACCCCCGACTCGCTGTGACTAACTAAACCTACTCGGGGTGGGCGGGCGGGAAGCTGTTCACTGTCCCGAATCCCAAGTGGCACTGAGGTAAGACCTCCCCCTTGCTAGCTCACATAGCCCTAACCCCCACCCACACAATACACCCACTATCAAAGACCCTCCCCTGCATCTATCCCCACACTCCTACATGTGCCCTTGTCCGCTTAGCTGCGCTATCTCCCCAGGGCCTAATATGTGTTTTAGAGCAGTAAAATGTATAATGCTGATGATATCATGAGTGAAAAAGAAGTTTATTTGTGAAAAATGCAAATTTTGGCCAGTGTTTGTGTCTAAGTGGCTACCAAAAAAGACTGCGCATAACACTAGAAATGGGTTGTCTACTTTTTCGAATGGTATTCCATGATGGGGGTAAATTCCATTCCTTGGCTGCCATACAGTCTCAAAGGCAACATAGACTCAGCAAACCAATCTGGCAAATTTTAATGTGTAAAAACTGAAAACAGGGAAAGCCCTTTATTTAACCCTGTAACTTTCCAAAATCCCGTAAAACCTTTACATGGGGGGAACTGTTGTACTTGTGAGACATCGCTGAACACAAATATGTTTATTTTATTGCAATAAAAGCTAACAGCATTATGACATTCACAGCTAAAATGGCATGCAGAACTTGAAAAATAAATTATTTTAATTTCTCATTTTTTTCTAGATTTTATTCATATTAAAATATGTTTCCTATAAGAATAAAGGCATATTTCTCCTGAATAAAATGATATATATCAGTTGTGGGTGCACTTAACATGAAAGAGGTAAATTATGGTTCAACAGACATAGTCAAATAGACAATTGCCTTCACCCTTAAGGGGTTAATATTATAGGTTGAGCTTTCCAAATGATTTAAGATTTTCTTTTAAAAAAAAAAATTCAACATATTGAAACAACAAAAACTAGAAAATATTCAATTTCTGGGGAAATTGTGTGAAGTGTTCTTGCCTCCACCAGTAGTCTACAACTGGAGTGGGCAGAGTAAATTATTTATTTATATAGCACATTTAACGCTGTTGCCCAAAGTGCTTCACAGTTACATTAAAACATACATTTATAAAAACATTAGCAGGTGTACAAAAGGCCCTGTCTATGACATCACTTTTAGCTCTACGTGACATTTTAACTGTGAGTATCATAATACTGTTTGCTTTTACTGCAATAAAATACACCTATTTGTATTTAGCGATAGTGATGTCGCGAACACAAAATTTTCGGTTCGCGAACGGCAGACGTGTACTCCTGCAAACGTTCGCAAACCGTTGAACCGCCATTGACTTCAATGGGCAGGCGAATTTTAAAACCCACAGTGACTCTTTCTGGCCACAAAAGTGATGGAAAAGTTGTTTCAAGGGGACTAACACCTGGACTGTGGCATGCCGGAGGGGGATCCATGGCTAAAGTCACATGGAAAATTACACAGTTGATGCAGAGTCTGGTTTTAATCCATAAAGGGCATAAATCACCTAACATTCCTAAATCACAATGGATATGGATTGACACTATGACACATGACATATTGACACCTTGACATATGGATTGACACCTGTCCTCAGAGACCCTGATACACACTGACACAGAGCAGAAAAGGGACTGTTCCCCCTACATAGGGTCACTTGGCAGATATGGATTGACACCTGTCCTCAGAGATCATGATACACACTGACACAGAGCAGAATAGAGACTGTTCCCCCTACATAGGGTCACTTGGCAGATATGGATTGACACCTGTCCTCAGAGCCCCTGATATACACTGAGACAGAGCAGAATAGGGACTGTTCCCCCTACATAGGGTCACTTGGCAGATATGGATTGACACCTGTCCTCAGAGATCATGATACACACTGACACAGAGCAGAATAGAGACTGTTCCCCCTACATAGGGTCACTTGGCAGATATGGATTTACACCTGTCCTCAGAGCCCCTGATACACACTGACACAGAGCAGAATAGGGACTGTTCCCCCTACATAGGGCCACTTGGCAGATATGGATTGACACCTGTCCTCAGAGACCATGATACACACTGAAACAGAGCAGAATAGAGACTGTTCCCCCTATATAGGGTCACTTGGCAGATATGGATTTACACCTGTCCTCAGAGCCCCTGATACACACTGACACAGAGCAGAATAGGGAATGTTCCCCCTACATAGGGTCACTTGGCAGGTATGGATTGACACCTATCCTAAGCAGGGCCGGATTAAGAGCCCAGTGGGCCTGGTGCTGACAATTATGATGGACCTATTTACAGAATCTTATCGACCAAAAACACTAAAACGGTCATACCTCCCAAGCGTCATGTATCTGATGGAGATGGTGTTGGAGGGAAACTCATAGGATGCAGCTATAAACACATACTCTATGCTAATCTCTCTCTAATTTATGCTTTCATCTTTCAAGTAAATCCATACCCCCTAACAGCAGTGTCCAGTGAAGCAGGAAGTCAATGGGCGGGGTAAAAGGGTGGGCCACTGGTGCGAATCACGTCACCAGACCTGCCAAAAGGGGAGAACATGCCCAAAAAGGGGGCATGTCTGTCCAAAGAATTTGAAGGGCAGCCTGGCATGAATGCATGTCAGGCTGCCTGCCAATCCTGCAGGCTGGCCAACTAAGGGCATACTATGCAGGCAGCATTCTGAGCTTGACATAAATGCGTCTAATGATGCGCTCACTCCATGCTTTCTAAGGACTGTCCCCTAGCACTCGCTGGTCCACTTGTCTCCTTATCTTCTTACTAGCAGGCAGAAGTTCCTGGTATACAGTCTGAGACAGAGAAAAGGTGTATGTAGTGAGTGTAGAAGAAAGGAGGGGACATACCACAGTGTTAGAGAGACCAACAGCATTACCTAAACTAATTTTATTGTCAGCCAGTCCACACAGGTTTTGTTCCCATACATCCCTCTTAAGCTTCCAAACTTAAAGGGACACTATAGTCACCAGAACAACTACAGCTTATTGAATTTGTTCTGGTAAGTAGAATCATTCCATTCAGGCCTTTTGTAGTAAACACTGTCTTTTCAGAGAAAATAACTCCACTGGCCACTCCTTAGATGGCTGCTAGAGGTGCTTCCTGGGGCAGTACTGCCTAGTGTGCAGCACTGCCATTCAGTGTCTCCACCCTCTGCATGCAGACACTGAACTTTCCTCATAAAGATGCATTGATTCAATTTATCTTTATGAGGAGATGCTGATTGGCCAGGGCTATGTTGGACTTGTGCTGGCTCTGCCCCTGATCTGCCTAGTTAACAGTCTCAGCCAATCCTATGGGCAAGTATTGTAATTTGCTCAGACCACCACTTCTGATGATGTCAGCAGACAGTCAGTTCAGAGTCAGAGCCAGCAGCTGCAGACTTGAATACAAGTTATATTTTACTATACTTAGGGAGGCAAGAAGGGGCCAGGGTGGTGGTTTTAACATAATAGAGTCAGAAATACATGATTGTGTTCCTGACCCTGTAGTGCTCCTTTAAGCAAGAGTATGTGAAGAGTAGTTAGGGTTGTCACCTTTCTTGGGAAAAAATACCAGCCTTAGTCATTTGTATAATCACAAGGAGTGACATCAGAGAAAATTCAGTAAAATCACCAACAAACTACTCACAGTTTGATTCTGCTGTATAGATGGATTGCTCCCAATGTCTCCCTGTCTCCCAGTGTCTCAGACTCGCAAGTCACCCAGTGTCTCAGTGTCCCTATGTATCACAGTGTCAGTGTCCCCATGTTGCCCAATCCCCTAGTCTCCCAGTGTCTCAGTGTCCCCATTTCTCCCAGTGTCCCAATGTCTCAGTGTGTCCCCATGTCACTAGGATACTGGGGAACAGTGAGACCCGGGGACACTGAGAGACATGGGGACACTGAGAGACCCGGGAACACACAGACATGGGGACACTGGGTGACATGGGGACACTGAGACATTTAGGGAAACTGGGAGAAATGGGGACACTGAGACATTAGGGACACAGACACTGAGACATGGGTACACTGAAACATTTGGGGACACTAAGACACTAGGGACACAGAGACATGGGAACACAGACACTGGGAGACTAGGGGACACTGGCTGGGAGACAGACACTTGGGGACACTGGGAGACATGGGGACAGTTGTGGACATAGACATGGGGACACTGGGACATATAGGGACATTAGACACACTGAGATACATGGGACACAGACACTCGGAGACTTGGGGACACTGAGACACTAGGGACACTGGCTGGGGGACATGGGGACACTGGGAGAAATGGGGACATAGTGTCTCCGTGTCCCAATGTCTCAGTGTCTCCCAATGTCCCTATGTCTCACAGTGTCCCCATGTGTCTCAGCATCCCCATGTGTCCCAGTGTCCCCTAGTGTCTCAGTGTCCCCATGTTTTCCAGTGTCCCCAAGTGTCTGTGTTCCCAGGTCTCCCAGTGTCTGTGTCCCCATATGTCCTAGTGTCTGTGTCCTCTAGTGTCTGTGTCCCCTAGTGTCTGTGTCCCCATATGTCCCTTAGTGTCGTCTTGTGTCTCAGTGTCCCCATGTGTCCCCTAGTGTCTCAGTGTCCCCATGTGTCCCTACTATCTTTCCCCCCATCCCTCACTTACTGTAGAGCTGTTGTCTGGACTCTGTGCTGTGTTGCTGCTCCCTCATGGATCAGTGAGTAGTAGAGAGAGGCAGGGATATGCTGTAACTTCCTATACCTGCCTCTCTCCACACACAGTGACCCCTACTGGCCGGTGCTGGTATTGCAGAGTAATCTCCATTTATTCTGAGAAAAATACCTGCATTTGTATTGCTGGTATTACTGCAATACCGGCACGGCCACACAGCCTCAAATACCGGCTGTGCCAGTAAAATACCAGTCAGGTGGCAAACCTAAGAGTAGTGTGTAAAAAAAAAAAAAAAAAAAGTTTTTTTTTTTTTTTTTTTTTTAATGGGCCTATTCCATGGGCCTGGGCCTGGAGCTGCAGCTCCATCAGCCCCTATGTTAATCCGGCCCTGATCCTAAGGATCCCTGATACACACTGACACAGAGCAGAATAGGGACTGTTCCCTCTACATAGGGTCACTTGGCAGATATGGATTGACATCTGTCCTCAGAGACTATTACCTATTATATAATAGTGGCAGGGGCAAGGAAATTCCCTCTAAATAGATGGGTATAGGCAGAGAGTATGGAGACCGGAGTGATAAAGTGTCAATAAGGTGATATAAAGTTAAATGTATCACAGACACAAAGCCACCCTTTCTCTTAGCTAGTTTCCAGAAATGCTGGATAGGTAGAAGGGCTATAAAGACTCAGAGAGGTCTAAGAAGAATCCTCTAAACTAGCCGTAATCTCCTTAAACACCTTCAAGGGTGTTCTAAGCTAAAGATCAATCTAAACGTTTAGATGACTGCCTGATTTCCCATCACAGATGCTGGCTAGGAATAAGAGTGTGCAAGACAAAGAGTGGGTCTAAGTGCCCATAGTGCAGTAAAGTGTTCCTAGTGAAGTGAAAAAGAGAATAACGAGCTGGCGCCCAAGAGAATAACGAGCTGGCGCCCTATCAGGGGACGTGTATATGGCATAGATTTTAGGAACCGGGAGATGGAAAAAGATGCTTGGTCGGTCCTTTTACTTCAAATTTGGGGCACTCTAATGTGCCACCAGATAGGAGTGGTGTGTTAAGTAGTACTATTCATATCAGTTTAATCCCTGATATGTGCCTTTTTTTTTATTTGGTTTTTGAAGCCACAGTGCAGCACCAGAGGGCCGATAAATTAGGCATGTACACATGCCTGAAAAATTTGGTATTGTTGCAGGATATCTGCCATGTGACCCTATGTAGGGGGAACAGTCCCTATTCTGCTCTGTGTCAGTGTGTATTAAGGATCCTTAGGCTAGGTGTCAATTCATACCTGCCAAGTGACCCTATGTAGGGTGTAGCAGCGGCCATAAAAAATGATGTTTCTTTCCCAGGCAGAAAGTGCCCTAAAACATTGCGGCTTGAACCCTAGTTGGTGGCGGATAAGTCACGCAAATCAACTGGCATTCAGAGCTAAAATACAGCAGCGTGTGGACCATTTTTAGCCCAAGGCAGCTCATCTCATCAGGCCTTTTTTAGTCGAATGTATCGCCCACTGTCAGTCCCTTCGGGATCCATCCCTCATTCATCTTAATAAAGGTGAGGTAATCTAGACTTTTTTGACCTAGGCGACTTCTCTTCTCAGTGACAATACCTCCTGCTGCACTGAAGGTCCTTTCTGACAGGACACTTGAAGCGGGGCAGGCCAGAAGTTCTATCACAAATTGGGATAGCTCAGGCCACAGGTCAAGCCTGCACACCCAGTAGTCAAGGGGTTCATCGCTCCTCAGAGTGTCGATATCTGCAGTTAAGGCGAGGTAGTCTGCTACCTGTCGGTCGAGTCGTTCTCTGAGGGTGGACCCCGAAGGGCTGTGGCGATGCGTAGGACTTAAAAAGCTCCGCATGTCCTCCATCAACAACACGTCTTTAAAGCATCCTGTCCTTGCCGGCGTGGTCGTGGGAGGAGGAGAATTACTTCCACCTCTCCCCCTGTTAGATTCCCGTTGTGCTGTGACATCACCCTTATACGCTGTGTAAAGCATACTTTTTAATTTATTTTGCAAATGCTGCATCCTTTCCAACTTGTAATTTGGTAACATTTCCGCCACTTTCTGCTTATAAGTAGCGTGGACACCCAGTACAGGTTGTTCTCCTTCAGCCTTTTTATACGAGGGTCCCTCAACAGGCACGACAGCATTAAAGACCCCATTTGCACAAGGTTGGATGCCGAGCTACTCATTTCCCTTTCCTCCTCCTCAGTGATCTCAATGAAGGTATGTTCTTCCCCCCAGCCACGTACAACACCACGGGTACCAGATAAGTGACAACGAGCAATCTGGGATGCCTGTTGTGGTTGGTCTTCCTCCTCCTCCTCAAAGCCACATTCCTCCTCTGACTCCTCTTCCTCACAATCCTCTTCAAGCGTTGCCGCAGGTCCAGCAAGCGATGCTGATAAGGCTGTTTCTGGTGGTCATGGTGACCACAACTCTTCCTCTTCATGCTGATCTACGGCCTGATCCAGCACTCTTCGCAGGGCACGCTGCAGGAAGAAAACAAATGGAATGATGTCGCTGATGGTGCCTTCGGTTCGACTGACTAGGTTTGTCACCTCCTCAAAAGGACGCATGAGCCTACAGGCATTGCACATGAGCGTCCAGTAACGTGGGAAAATAATTCCCAGCTCCCCAGAGTCTGTCCTAGCACCCCGGTCATACAAATATTCATTAACGGCTTTTTCTTGTTGGAGTAGGCGGTCGAACATTAGGAGTTTTGAATTCCAAACTGTCGGGCTGTCGCAAATCAAGCGCCTCACTGGCATGTTGTTTCGCCGCTGGATATCTGCAAAGTGCGCCATGGCCGTGTAGAAACGTCTGAAATGGCCACACACCTTCCTGGCCTGCTTCAGGACATCCTGTAAGCCTGTGTACTTATGCACAAAGCGTTGTACGATCAGATTACACACATGTGCCATGCACGGCACATGTGTCAACTTGCCCAAATTCAATGCCGCCAACAAATTTGTTCCGTTGTCACAAACCACTTTGCCGATATCCAGTTGCTGCGGAGTCAGCCACTTTTCCACCTGTGCGTTCAGTGCGGACAGGAGTGCTTGTCCGGTGTGACTCTCTGCTTTCAAGCAAGTCAAACCCAAGACGGCGTGACACTGCCATATCCGGGATGTGGAATAGTACCTGGGGAGCTAGGGGTGTGCCGTTGATGTGGAGCAAGACGCAGCAGCAGAAGAGGACTCAGCCGAGGAGGTTATGGAAGAGGATGGAGTAGGAGGAGTGGAGGAGGTGGCAGCAGGCCTGCCTGCAAGTTGTGGATGTGTCACCAACTCCTCTGCAGAGCCACGCATTCCATGCTTGGCAGCCATCAGCAGGTTTACCCAATGCGCAGTGTAGGTGATATACCTGCCCTGACCATGCTTTGCAGACCAGGTATCAGTGGTCAGATGGACCCTTGCCCCAACACTGTGTGTGCCAGACATGCAATTACTTCCTTTTGCACAATCGAGTACAAATAAATTTTGGCCGGGTACCTTCCACTGCGGTATCCCAATAGCCACAAATTTTTTGATTTCCTCAGACTCCACCAGCTTGTATGGTAAAAGCTGGCGTGCTAATAGTTCAGACAGTCAGCTGTCAGACGCTGGGCAAGGGGGTGACTTTCTGACATTGGCTTCTTACGCTCAAACATGTCCTTGACAGACACCTGACTGTGGGCAGATGAGCGGGAACTGCTCAAGGCAAGAGACGGAGTGGCGGATGGTTGAGAGGGGGCAAGGAGGACAGCAGTGGTTGACGTGGCTGAAGATGCTGGACCAGGAGGAGGATGGCGGCTTTGAGTTTGTGTGCTGCTTGTACTCATGTGTTGATCCCATAGGCATTTGTGATGTGCGATCATGTGCCTGCCTACGCAAAGCAGTTGTACCTAGGTGGGTGTTGGACTTCCTACGACTCAGTTTCTTTTGGCACAGGTTGCAAATGGCATCGCTGTTGTCAGAGGCAGACACACATAAAAAATTCCAGACTGCTGAGCTCTGCAATGACGGCATTCTGGTGGTGGACACAGCATGCGTTGATTGGCGTGCTGTCGGGCTGACCCCGGGTGCCGATGCATGCTGTCTGACTGTGCCACTAGCTCCTTGCGACGACCTCCCCCTGCTTCCAACTCGTCTCCTCCTCCTCCTCTCTGTCTCCCCATCTGAACTTTCGCCCTGTTCTTCTTCTTGCCAAGCGGGCACCCACGGGACATCCATGGACGCATCGTCATCATCAACCGCTTCACTTGTATCTGACAACTCAGCAAAGGAAGCAGCAGCGGGTACAACATCATCATCATCACACCGTACGTCCATGTGTGTAATGCTGCCTGCCTGAGATATATCCCTTTTATCTACATCCTCTGGCAATAATGGTTGCGCATCACTCATTTATTCAAACGGATGTGTAAATAACTCCTCTGACATACCAAGTGAAGCGGCTGTGGTGCTAGTGTTGGTGGTGGCAGCAGGCGGGTGAGTGGTATCTTGAGAGGTGCCCGAAGCTAAGCTGAAGGAGATTGGTGCGTCAAGGTTCCGAGCGGAAGCTGTAGAAGATTGGGTGTCCTGTGTTAGCCAGTCAACTATGTCCTCAGAACTTTTCAAGTTCAGGGTACATGGCCTCTGAAAACTGGGCATTATTCTAGGGCAAAAGGGAATCACAGCACCACGACCACGATGGCCCCTGCGGGGTGGCCTGCTTCTGCCTGTCATTTTTTTTCGATTAGTGGTACTATGCGTGCAAGCTACTGTGCGACCAGATATGAGTGGCACTGAGCAGTGGCAGAGGTTGGCAGAGTACACGCTGTGGGCCTGACACACCCGCTTGAAGACAACTAACTGCTATTCAATCTATAACAGTGAAAAAATGTTTTTCTTTTTAAATCAACGCTATTGTGACAGCAGATATGAGTGGCAATGTGCACTTGCAGAGGTTGGCAGAGTACACGCTGAAGGCCTGACACCCGCTTTAAGGACACTGACTGCTATTAGCTTACAGTGAAAAACTTTTTTTCTTTTTAAAGGCACGCTATTGTGACACCAGATATGAGTGGCAAAGTACACTGGCAGAGGTTGGCAGAGCACACGCTGAAGGCCTGACACCCGCTTTAAGGACACTGACTGCTATTGGCTTACAGTTAAAAACTTTTTTCTTTTTAAAGGCACGCTATAGAGACACCAGATATGAGTGGCAAAGTGCACTTGCAGAGGTTGGCAGAGTACACGCTGAAGGCCTGACACCCAGACGCTTGCAGACAACTAACTGCTATTAGCTTACAGTGAAAAACTTTTTTTCTTTTTAAAGGCACGCTATAGAGACACCAGATATGAGTGGCAAAGTGCACTTGCAGAGGTTGGCAGAGTACACGCTGAAGGCCTGACACCCGCTTTAAGGACACTGAATGCTATTAGCTTACAGTGAAAAACTTTTTCTTTTTAAAGGCACGCTATAGTGACACCAGATATGAGTGGCAAAGTGCACTTGCAGAGGTTGGCAGAGTACACGCTGACGGCCTGACACCCGCTTTAAGGACACTGACTGCTATTGGCTTACAGTTAAAAACTTTTTTCTTTTTAAAGGCACGCTATAGAGACACCAGATATGAGTGGCAAAGTGCACTTGCAGAGGTTGGCAGAGTACACGCTGAAGGCCTGACACCCAGACGCTTGCAGACAACTAACTGCTATTAGCTTACAGTGAAAAACTTTTTTCTTTTTAAAGGCACGCTATAGAGACACCAGATATGAGTGGCAAAGTGCACTTGCAGAGGTTGGCAGAGTACATGCTGAAGGCCTGACACCCAGACGCTTGCAGACAACTAACTGCTATTAGCTTACAGTGAAAAACTTTTTTCTTTTTAAAGGCACGCTATAGAGACACCAGATATGAGTTGCAAAGTGCACTTGCAGAGGTTGGCAGAGTACACGCTGAAAGCCTGACACCCGCTTTAAGGACACTGACTGCTTTTAGCTTACAGTGAAAAACTTTTTTCTTTTTAAAGGCACGCTATAGTGACACCAGATATGAGTGGCAAAGTGCACTTGCAGAGGTTGGCAGAGTACACGCTGAAGGCCTGACACCCGCTTTAAGGACACTGACTGCTATTAGCTTACAGTGAAAATCTTTTTTTCTTTTTAAAGGCACGCTATAGAGACACCAGATATGAGTGGCAAAGTACACTGGCAGAGGTTGGCAGAGTACACGCTGAAGGCCTGACACCCAGACGCTTGCAGACAACTAACTGCTATTAGCTTACAGTGAAAATCTTTTTTTCTTTTTAAAGGCACGCTATTGTGACACCAGATATGAGTGGCAAAGTACACTGGCAGAGGTAGGCAGAGTACACGCTGAAGGCCTGACACCCAGACGCTTGCAGACAACTAACTGCTATTAGCTTACAGTGAAAAACGTTTTTTCTTTTTAAAGGCACGCTATTGTGACACCAGATATGAGTGGCAAAGTGCACTTGCAGAGGTTGGCAGAGTACATGCTGAAGGCCTGACACCCAGACGCTTGCAGACAACTAACTGCTATTAGCTTACAGTGAAAAACTTTTTTTTCTTTTTAAAGGCACGCTATAGAGACACCAGATATGAGTGGCAAAGTGCACTTGCAGAGGTTGGCAGAGAACACGCTGAAGGCCTGACACCCGCTTTAAGGACACTGACTGCTATTAGCTTACAGTGAAAAACTTTTTTTCTTTTTAAAGGCACGCTATTGTGACACCAGATATGAGTGGCAAAGTACACTGGCAGAGGTTGGCAGAGCACACGCTGAAGGCCTGACACCCGCTTTAAGGACACTGACTGCTATTGGCTTACAGTTAAAAACTTTTTTCTTTTTAAAGGCACGCTATAGAGACACCAGATATGAGTGGCAAAGTGCACCTGCAGAGGTTGGCAGAGTACTGTCAGGGTACCTGAGGCCTCTACCTCTAAGGGAGGTAGAGACTTGGTGGTGTATCCGTCCAGGCGAGCTGTCTCCTCCGTTCCTCGCGGTTCATCCAGTCACTTAAACACCGGCCGCGAGGAATCCACGTCCTTTTCTAGCAGGACGCTCAATACGTGACGTCATGACGCTAGCACGAGCAATCTGTCACTCAAGTGTCCGATATCCAATCGGTACTTGTCAGAGGCGTGATTTCCATCCAGAACCAGGGTATTTAAGCTTACTCCTTACTTCAGCTCATTGCCCTGTCGTGGTTCTAGCTTGTCTAGTCACTCAGTGCTCTGGTATTCTAGTTTGCTCTATTGGTTTTGACTCGGCTCGTTGTACTACCCTGTTTCTCTGTTATCCCTTGACCCGGCTTGTCTCTCGCTTATCTGTCTTCTCGTTCCCTCGACCTCGGCTTGCCTCTGACTATTCTTTACTCTCGGTACGTTAGTCCGGCCATTCTAAGGCCCGGTATACGTACCTTTCCACTCTTTGTACTCTGCGTGTTGGATCCCTGTCCCGATCCTGACATTACGACAGGGCCAATGGATCCTGCAGGTACAAACAGTCAGCTTGGTTCTTCGGATCCCAGGTTTGACGCCATGGAACATAGGATGGATCAGATGGCTTTGGCACTACAGGCACTTTTGTCTCGTGCTAGTAATCCACCTGAGGAGACACGTACTCCTTCTATCTCTCCTGCAGTCTCAGGTCTAGAGGTAGCCACTGTAGGTGCTTCTTCCCGTATTACCCCACCAGTACGTTATGGCGGGTCACCGGAGAAGTGTCGTGGCTTTCTAAACCAGATTAGCATCCATTTCGAACTACAACCCCGCTCTTATCCTACAGATAGAGCAAAGGTTGGATTTATTATTACTCTGCTCATTGAAAAAGCTTTGAGATGGGCCAATCCTTTATGGGAGAATGATAATCCACTCGTCTATAATTATAATGCCTTTGTAGCTGCGTTTAGAAGAACTTTTGACCCTCCTGGCAGAAAGGTCAATGCAGCTAGATTAATGTTGCGCCTTAAACAGGACAATCGAACACTTGTGGATTATGCACTAGAGTTCAGATCCTTGGCGGCAGAAGTTAAGTGGAACGAACAGGCTTATATAGATGTGTTTCTGAATGGGTTATCAGATGTAATTCTTGACGAGGTCGCTACTAGAGAACTCCCTGAAAATTTGGAGGATTTAATTTCTTTTATATCTCGTATTGATGAACGCTTAAGAGAGAGGCAGAACACTCGAGATAGGACCCGTAGACCCTCCTTTAAACTAGCGCCTACCTTTCAAATCTCTGAGTTCGAAGACTTACGTATTCCTGAACCTATGCAGATAGGCAGTACTCATCTCACTGAAAGGGAGAGACAGTACAGGAGAAGGGAGGGTTTATGTATGTATTGTGGAGTCAGGGGTCATTTACGCCTAAATTGTCCCAATCGTTCGGGAAACGCTCGCACCTAAGTTCCTCTAGAGGACAGGCCTTGGGTGTTTCTACTTTGTCCTCTATTCACAACTACAAGGAGCTCAGGCTTGTGTTACCCGTTTCTTTAAAGTGGGAGAAGGGAGTAGTTAAGACTATGGCACTAATCGATTCTGGAGCTGCTGAGAGCTTTATAGATCAGGGTTTTGCTGCCAAGCATGCTATTCCATCCCAGTTAAAAGAGACACCTCTGGCTGTTGAGGCCATCGATGGTAGACCGTTACTTGAGCCTGTTATTTTTCATGAGACCATACCGATTAACTTGACTGTTGGCATCCTGCATAAAGAGGATATATCCTTGATGCTCATTTCTTCTCCGTCTATTCCCATAGTTCTGGGGTACTCCTGGCTGAGGAGACACAACCCTATTATTAATTGGGAATCAGGGGAGATAGTTTCGTGGGGAGAGAATTGTCAAGAAAAATGCTTGCGGAAGGTCTTACCTCTTGGATTAACTAATACATCGAATACCTCTGACAATCCTACAGAGACACAAATTCCGCCTCAGTATCTAGATTTAAAGGCAGTATTTGACAAAAAGAAAGCCGATACCTTACCCCCACACAGGTCCTTTGATTGCAAAATTAACCTACTCCCTGGTACCATGCCTCCCAGAGGTCATGTATACCCATTATCTATAAAGGAGAACTCAGTCCTAGAGGAATATATTCACGAGAATTTAGACAAGGGATTCATCAGGAGGTCCTCCTCCCCTGCCGGGGCTGGATTTTTTTTTGTTAAAAAGAAAGATGGTTCTTTGAGACCTTGTATTGATTATCGAGGCTTGAATAAGATAACCATTAAAAATGCCTACCCGATTCCCTTGATCACCGAACTCTTCGATCGTTTGAAGGGCTCTACAATTTTCACCAAGTTAGACCTCAGAGGGGCATATAACTTGGTGAGAATCCAGCAGGGACATGAGTGGATGACGGCATTCAATACTCGATATGGCCACTATGAATATACTGTCATGCCTTTTGGGTTATGCAATGCACCAGCAGTATTCCAAGATCTGATTAATGAGGTTCTTAGGGAATTTCAGCAAGAGTGCGTCATTGTATACCTAGATGATATACTCATTCATTCTAGTGACATTGAGATTCATCACAAACAAGTCAGGAGGGTTTTGCACAAGCTTCTCCAGCATGGCTTGTACTGCAAGTTGGAGAAATGTAGCTTTGATCAAACCCAGGTAACCTTTCTCGGCTATGTGATCTCTGGGGAGGGATTTAAGATGGATCCGGATAAGCTCCAATCCATTCTAGAGTGGCCTTTACCCACAGGTCTTAAAGCCATACAGAGATTTATTGGTTTTTCCAATTATTATAGGCGCTTTATTAAGGGCTATTCTTCCATTATTGCACCTATCACTAACATGACCAAACAGGGGGCTGACACTAAGAATTGGACTACTGAAGCTCTCCTTGCGTTCAAGACTCTCAAGGAGCTTTTCGCTTCCGCTCCAATTTTAGTTCACCCTGACACTTCTCTGCCATTTTTGCTCGAGGTAGACGCATCAGAGACTGGTTTAGGTGCTGTTCTATCTCAAAGGTTGGGTGTTGATAAACCATTACATCCATGTGGATTTTTCTCTAAAAAATTGACCGGTACTGAAAGCAGGTATGACATTGGTGACAGAGAATTACTAGCGGTTATCAAGGCTTTGAAAGAATGGAGACATTTATTGGAAGGTACATTACATCCTGTTACCATCCTGACAGACCACAAAAACTTGTCTTATATCGGAGAGGCCAAGCGTCTGTCCTCCAGGCAGGCTCGTTGGTCGTTGTTTCTTACCCATTTCAATTACGTTCTGACTTACAGACCTGGGTCAAAGAATTCTAAAGCCGATGCGCTATCTCGCCAATATGAACCCTCTGCTTCAGTTGAACCACTTTTGTCTTCCATTGTACCCAAATGCAATATTATTGCTAATACCAGTCTCAAAATTCATTCCCCGCTACTTGACCAGATCTTGAAGTCACAACATCTAGCTCCCGGAAACACTCCTGAGGGAAGAAACTTTGTTCCTCCTGAACTTCAACTGGAGCTCTTACAATGTTTTCATGAAAGTAAAATAGCTGGTCATCCTGGTATTCGCAAGACGTACTCTCTGATATCCAAGGATTTCTGGTGGCCTTCACTTCGTAAGGATATTGAGGAGTTCGTCGCAGCTTGTGAGACTTGTGCCAAGACTAAACTATCTCATGCATCCCCATGTGGCCTGTTACACCCCTTGGACATTCCTGAGAAACCTTGGTCCTGTTTGTCCATTGACTTTATCGTTGATTTGCCTGCTTCCAAAAGACAGACTGTTATTCTCACGGTGGTGGATAGATTTACCAAGATGGCCCATTTCGTGCCATTACCTAAACTTCCGACTTCCCCTGAATTGGCGGAGATTTTTGCGAGAGAAGTTTTTCGCCTACATGGGATCCCTTCAGAGATTGTTTCTGATAGAGGTTCTCAATTTGTCTCACGTTTCTGGAGATCCTTTTGTTCTCAAATGGGCATCAAATTGAACTTTTCCTCTGCCTATCACCCTCAGTCTAACGGAGCTGCTGAACGTACTAATCAAAAGATCGAACAGTATCTGCGTTGCTTTGTTTCCGAACACCAGGACGATTGGGTCGGTCTGATTCCTTGGGCGGAGTTCGCACACAATAACCTTGTTTGCGATTCAACTCGCTCTAGCCCTTTCTTCATGAACTATGGCTTTCATCCTTCGATTTTTCCTTCGGTTTCCTCTTCTCAGGGGATACCGTCGGTTGATGATCATGTCGCCAACCTGAAGAAATTATGGGATCAGACTCGACAAATTCTATTACATAGTTCCTCGCTGTTCAAGAAACACGCTGACAAACATAGAAGAGCGGCTCCTGTTTTTGTTCCTGGGGATAGGGTATGGTTGAGTACTAAGAATATTCGCCTAAAAATTCCGTCCATGAAATTTGCTCCTCGTTACATAGGTCCTTACAGGGTTCTCACTCGTATCAATCCGGTTGCGTATCGCCTTGCTCTGCCACCTGCCTTACGCATTCCTAACTCTTTTCATGTCTCCTTGTTGAAACCCCTCATTTGCAACAAATTCTCCTCTAAGGTCTCCTCGCCTCGTCCTGTTCAGGTGGAGGGTCGGGAGGAGTACGAGGTCAGCTCCATCATTGACTCCAGAATTTCAAGGGGAAAATTGCAATATCTGGTCAACTGGAGGGGATATGGTCCTGAGGAGAGGAGTTGGGTACCTCAGGAGGACGTCCATGCTTCTCGCCTTCGCAGAGCATTTCACCTTCGCTTCCCATCTCGCCCCGGTTCATTCCGCCCGGTGGGCGTATCTGAGAGGGGGGGTACTGTCAGGGTACCTGAGGCCTCTACCTCTAAGGGAGGTAGAGACTTGGTGGTGTATCCGTCCAGGCGAGCTGTCTCCTCCGTTCCTCGCGGTTCATCCAGTCACTTAAACACCGGCCGCGAGGAATCCACGTCCTTTTCTAGCAGGACGCTCAATACGTGACGTCATGACGCTAGCACGAGCAATCTGTCACTCAAGTGTCCGATATCCAATCGGTACTTGTCAGAGGCGTGATTTCCATCCAGAACCAGGGTATTTAAGCTTACTCCTTACTTCAGCTCATTGCCCTGTCGTGGTTCTAGCTTGTCTAGTCACTCAGTGCTCTGGTATTCTAGTTTGCTCTATTGGTTTTGACTCGGCTCGTTGTACTACCCTGTTTCTCTGTTATCCCTTGACCCGGCTTGTCTCTCGCTTATCTGTCTTCTCGTTCCCTCGACCTCGGCTTGCCTCTGACTATTCTTTACTCTCGGTACGTTAGTCCGGCCATTCTAAGGCCCGGTATACGTACCTTTCCACTCTTTGTACTCTGCGTGTTGGATCCCTGTCCCGATCCTGACAAGTACACGCTGAAGGCCTGACACCCAGACGCTTGCAGACAACTAACTGCTATTAGCTTACAGTGAAAAACGTTTTTTCTTTTTAAAAGCACGCTATTGTGACACCAGATATGAGTGGCAAAGTGCACTTGCAGAGGTTGGCAGAGTACATGCTGAAGGCCTGACACCCAGACGCTTGCAGACAACTAACTGCTATTAGCTTACAGTGAAAAACTTTTTTCTTTTTAAAGGCACGCTATAGAGACACCAGATATGAGTGGCAAAGTGCACTTGCAGAGGTTGGCAGAGAACACGCTGAAGGCCTGACACCCGCTTTAAGGACACTGACTGCTATTAGCTTACAGTGAAAAACGTTTTTTATTTTTAAAGGCACGCTATTGTGACACCAGATATGAGTGGCAAAGTACACTGGCAGAGGTTGGCAGAGCACACGCTGAAGGCCTGACACCCGCTTTAAGGACACTGACTGCTATTGGCTTACAGTTAAAAACTTTTTTCTTTTTAAAGGCACGCTATAGAGACACCAGATATGAGTGGCAAAGTGCACTTGCAGAGGTTGGCAGAGTACACGCTGAAGGCCTGACACCCAGACGCTTGCAGACAACTAACTGCTATTAGCTTACAGTGAAAAACTTTTTTTCTTTTTAACCTCCCTAGCAGTATTCCCGAGCGTGACTCGGGGTTAATTTTCGCTGCCAGAAGCGGTAACCCCGAGTCATGCTCGGGGTAGATAACTCCGAGTCTCCTTACCTTCTCCTTGCGATCCAGCGATGTCCCCGCTGTGATTGCCGGTGAGAGCCCCGGCGGATGCCTCCATCTGCCCTCCTGGATCCGTCTCTGTGAGCCGCAGAGGCTCATGGGGGCGGAACTGGGCGGGTAATTCAAATGCATAAAAGTATAAAAGTGACACACACACAAAGTTAGGTGATACAGTGAAATCCTGTCAGATTACATTGTATCACCTCAGATTTGACACAGTATCACCTCAGATCATCCTACACTGCCCTGCCTGCCCTTTTTGCTGTAATTTCTGCCCATAAAATAATTTTTTTACCATGGCATCAAAGCGTCACTTTAGCATCTCCAAAGCGGGTTTGGATCAGATGAGTGACAGCGGCAGCGACACAGAGCCCCTCGCAGAATTGAGCGACTGCGATAGTGATTCGTGGCAAGATTCGTCATCCGACTCTGACAGTGACCAGAGAAGTGGCGACAGCGACGATTCTGCACCCGAGCTCAGTGATGTGCACACTTGGTGCCTTATTGATTGCGGTATGGATGAGGTACCGCCGACAAGATTTCCGTTTACTGGATCACCTGGGATGAAGGTAGACGTTGAGCACAATGATCCTTTGGCATACCTAAAATTATTTCTCACAGATGACATCATTGAAAAGATTGTCACAGAGACAAATCGCTACAACGAGCAGCAATCAGCTACTCTGCATAGCAAGTTTTCCAGGAACAGAAAATGGAAACCGGTGACTAAAGAGGACATCTGGAAGTTTCTGGGGCTAATACTTCTTCAGGGGGTGGTGGGGAAACCCCAGCAGAAATGGTACTGGACTACCAATAAATGGCTGGCAACCCCATTTTTTGGCACCATCATGTCCGAGTACCGATTTTCCCTCATAATGAAGAATTTGCACTTCACCAACAACGAGGAATTTGACGAAGCCACACATCCAGCGCCAAAACTCAAGAAGATCTGGGAAGTATACCAAATGATTCTAAAAAATTTCCAGCAGGCCTATGTGCCAGATAGAGACATCAGCATTGATGAAAGTCTGATGGCTTACAAGGGACGCCTCAGCTGGATTCAATACATCGCATCCAAGAGAGCACGGTTTGGAATAAAATCCTATATGCTCTGCGAGTCTGCCACTGGCTATATATGGAATTCCGTCATATACACCGGTAAAGGAACACAATTCAACCCCAGGTACAGCGGCTATGGGATGGCAACGTCATCAGTCCTTACACTGCTTGAGCCATTGCTGAATCAGGGGTATTGTGTGACAACGGACAACTTTTACACATTGCCTGAGCTGTACGAGTTTCTGATAAAACACAAGACTGATGGATATGGAACCGTTAGGGCCAACCGACGTTACCTGCCATCTATGTTTGCCAAGAAAAAACTGAAAACAGGAGAAATGGTTGCCTGGCAGAAAGTAAAGATGATGGCAATGCGTTGGCGTGACAAAAAAGACGTATGCCTAATGAGTACAGTGCATAACACCTCCACTGCCATGGTCCACACAAGAGGTGGGAAAGATGTCATGAAGCCACAACTTGTGATTGACTACAACAACACCATGGGAGGAGTCGATAGAGCTGATCAGGCGATGACATTTTATCCGGCTATGCGGAAACAACAAAAAAAATATTACAAAAAAATCTTCAGGCATCTACTGGAGCAATGCCTCTGGAATGCCTATATACTGCACAGAGGAAAGAGTGACATGCCTCTTGTTCATTCTGACTTTATCTGGAAGGTGGCGGAGCGGATTTTTGTGAACTACCAAACAGCATCAGTGGCCGTGAACAGATCTGGACGTTGTGCTGTTTACGTTGTCAACCCAGAACGCCTGACTGGTCGTCACTTTATGGATTACATCCCGCCAACCGCAAAAAAGGCAGCACCTACAAGGATGTGCGTAGTTTGCTGCTCAAAGCGAGATAGCAATGGAAAAAAAATCCGAAAGGAAACCAGATTCCATTGCCCTGATTGTGATGTCGGTCTATGTGCAGTCCCATGTTTCAAAATTTACCACACCCAGGATGTTTACTGAATTTTCTTTGTTTGACAAATTTCATTTTTTATTACATTATTGAATAAAATGATATTATTTATTAGATTATAATTCATGATTTTATGTTTCGAAAAGAAAGTAATTACTGGCCTACAATACATAACACCAAATTTCCATGCAAAATTCCGCTTTTGGTACAAAATTCCTGACATAATCATACCGCCAGAGTACACGGTAGAGTACACGGTGAAGGCCTGACACCCAGACGTTTGCAGACAACTAACTGCTATTCAATCTATTACAGTGAAAAAAAAAGTTTTTTGCTATTGTGACACCAGATATGAGTGGTGGCACTGGGCAAGTGGGAACAGTATCCACTGTGAGCCTGACACAGAAGCTGGCAGGCAGGCAACTGCAATTACATTACACAGAAAAAAAAAAAGCAGACTGTAGTGGACACTGAATACCCTAGCCTAGCTATCAATTTCCCTATCAAATGAGCAGCAGCTACACTTTCTCTCCTCTATCTAAGAATGCAGCTTCAGAATGAATCTAAAATGGATGCTGTACAGGAGGTGGGAGGGTCTGGAAGGGAGGGTCTGCTGCTAATTTGCTGGAATGTGTCTGCTGACCGTGAGGCACAGGGTCAAAGTTTACTCAATGATGACGAATAGGGGGCAGATCGAACCGCGCATGTGTTCGCCCGCCGTGGCGAACGCGAACACGCTATGTTCGCCGGGAACTATTCGCCAGCGAACAGTTTGGTACATCACTATTCAGCGATGTCTCACGTGTAAAACAGTACCCCCTGTGTACAGGTTTTATAGTGTTTTGGGAAGTTACAGGGTCATATATAGCATGTTACATGTTTCAGTTTTTTCACAATGAAATTCACCAGATTGGTTACGTTGCCTTTGAGACTGTATGGTAGCCCAGGAATGAAAATTCACCCCATGATGGGATACCATTTGCAATAGTAGAAAACCCAAGGTATTGCAAATGGGATATGGCCAGTCGGGTATGACCAGTCTTTTATAGTAGCCACTTGGTCACAAACACTGGCCAAAGTTAGTGAACTAATTTGAACGCCAATTTTGGCCAGTGTTTGTAATAAAGTAGCTGCTAAAAAAGACTGGACAGGGGCGGGGCCTGACAGCCGACCAAGGCAGACGTGCAAAGCCAGAGCTCCTCAACAAAAAGCTTGATTCTGACCATAAATCAGGGGTATTGAATCCAATCTCCAACAGAAATCCTGCCCTTGCTACTTACCCACGTGAGGTAAGCAGGGTGAACGCGTCTAAGAAACCAGGCATTGTGATACCAACACTACCAGTGTTTGAGGCCTACTGCATTAGGGTGGTGGGGACGGCCGCTCCTCCACCTCACACAGCTCCTGCTTGTCTCTGTGCCCTGCCCCGCCCCTCTGGACTGATGGGGGATATCCCCGTCCCCACTGGTGTATTGACCTGCGGCAGTGGAACACAGCCGTTAAGAGCAAAAAGTGGCATAACCTGTGTGAACTAATAACCGCAACCAATTTTGCAAGATGGCCGCCGCAAGAACCTGGGCCTTCTGCTCGCTGCGGACAGAACAGGCCTTTGAGCACTTTTGGTCTCAATTCTGGGCTACAGTGGGCCAAAGAGCAGAGAGGGAGGTTGCGGCAAGCTCCGCACTAACAAACCTTAGCAGAGTCCTCAACCTGCAGCTTGCTTTACATGGCCGTGACAATGCTCCGAAAGCAAGAAGGAGGAGGAAGAAGAAGTGGCAAGCACCTCAATCACGGAGGCTCAGCGCTGCTGGCATCCGCAACTTACCTAAACCTCAACCCGACCGAGGTCGACCCCGCTTGAAGGGCTCAACTCCTCGACCAGCGCAAGCTATCTCACGGGCTGGGGGCCAGAAGGGAACCATACCCAAGCATGGAATCTCTGCCTTTTGCCAGAGTCTCCCTTGCCGCATGACGTCTCTACACTCTATGGAGCGTGAACCTGTGAACAGGACAATTAGCCTCTATGAACTATCGGTGTGCACCGTAAGCTTGCCGATCACCGGAGTACGCTGAGCAGGTATTTTGTACTGCGTGCATGCATTCGTTCTGAGTTCCCTTTGAGTTTAATAACAACTGGCCATACTTAACAGGTTTACTTTCTTTATTCTTAACAAAGTTGCACTTCACCTAGTATGCCCACTGCCTCCCGAACTACCTCATCTGTCTCGGGTTAAACTTAGCTCCAGAGGGCTTTGCCCAGTCACCAGGATACCTGTGGTAATAATATTAATGGAACTGTCAGTTACTATAGCGAGATATACTCCCTATTTTCCCGTAACTCCCCATTGACATGTTCCCTATTGTACTCATGTTATAACTATGCTAACCTCTCTTATCCAGACCACTCATACAGTCAGTCCACGAAAAATGTTTTTAAAATACTTCTGATTTCACGCTTCTGACACCCCTATAATGCTTGTTTCATTATTTTGAACCTACTCTGACTCTACTAAAAATAAAAATTGTGCCATTATCTATTGCCATGCAGATGCTTAATATGTACTGTTTTATTAGCTTGTACTTGCTGTTGTGGCAACCCAAGCCTGTTTATAACTCGCAGCACTACAAAAAAAAAAAGAATATATAAAAAAAAAAAAAAGAATATAAAAAAAAAAAAAGACTGGACTTACCCCATTTGCAATACCTTGGGTTGTCTACTATTGCAAATGGTATGCCATCATGGGGGCAATTTTAATTCCTGGGCTACCATACGGCCTCAAAGGCAACGTAACCAATCTGACGAATTTCAATGTGAAAAAACTGAAACGCAAGCCATATATTTGACTGTGTAACTTTTGAAAACACCATAAAACCTGTACAAGAGGGGTACTGTTATACTCAGGAGACTTCGCTGAACACAAATATTAGTGTTTCAAAACAGTAAAACGTATCACAACAATTATATCGAGGGCTCCGAGGGCTGAAAGCAATTAAAAGCGATATATACAATCTGCACCCCAACTTAAGTCACCCCAAGCTGGATTCATCAACAGCCCCCGGTACTATGGGCAGGAAAACAAATAAACAGAAAGCTGACAAGCCGAAAATGGGGATGAACATCGGCGACATGTGGCGGCAAGCACATGGCGGCTCACTGCCAAAAATGGCCTCTTATCTGGGAGAGAGTTCTGATTTCTCAGATGATCAAGCCGTAGAGCCCGAAATTCATAACTTACCAGCCTCATGAGAACCACCCCAACCCGGACTCTGCACCGGTGACAAAAGCCGTCATGCGGGAGTTGCTGGCGGGCCTCCGCATGGCCATGTTCCGCAAAGACCTACAAGACCTGACAACACGTACAGGCGTTCTGGAAGATGACTCCCGCAATAACAAGGCACAACTTACCCACCTGCAGCAAGAAATAAACGAGCTCCAACAGCAACATACCGCCATGGAGCGGAAGTTTGCAACCCTCGAAGATTCTAGGCGCAGCACGAACCTCAAGATCAGAGGGGTAACAGAGACAAGCCCAGAAGAGGAGCTGCCACACTTTCTGAGGAGATTACTCGGCGCGCTACTCACCCCAAAACAAGCTAAGTCAATCATTGTCACGGGCACGGCGGCCCTGGGGGCCCCAGCCGCCCGGGCCCCACGTGGAGCGGCAAAACTGCCGCAGGTGCATCTGCACCGGGGCCCAGCAGGTGGCCCAAGCATTTAGGGCCATCCGATTGGCCCTATATCTTCAGGGGCCCGGTCAGCGCTGCGGCCGGGTAATTGCGCGACCGGGCACTTTTTAAAAAAAAATTGCGGCTACACTGCAAGGGCTGCTGGGAGGAAGTGACGGGCGGTCACTTCCTCCCAGCTTACTGTGCGCGGGAGGAGAGCGGAGGGAGAGCAGAGGAAGAGAAAAAGGAGAGGAGAGGCATCCCCTACCTCCCATCATCCCCAGCCACCCTCCTGCAACTTAAAGGTAAGAGGAGGGTGGCTGATAAATGAGGTGTATGTATGTCTGTGTGTGTATGTCTGTATGTCTGTGTGTGTATGTATGTCAGTATGTATGTATGTCTGTGTGTGTGTATGTCAGTATGTATGTATGTCTGTGTGTGTGTATGTCAGTATGTCTGTATGTATCTGTGTATGTATCTATCTATCTGTGTGTGTGTGTGTGTGTGTGTGTGTGTGTGTGTGTCTGTATGTATGTATGTCAGAATGTATGTGTGTATGTATGTATGTATCTGTGTATGTATATATCTATATGTGTGTGTGTGTGTATCTATGCCATTTATGTATTTATGTGTATGTATGTATGTCTGTTTGTATGTCTGTATGTCAGTGTGTGTGTGTGTGTGTTTGTATCTGTATCTGTGTCATTGGCGGATCCAGGGGGGGGGGCAACGGGGCAATTGCCCCCCCCGAGATTCCCCCCTGCCGGCTAGTGCAGGGCTGGCATTGCCCAAGCGCCAGCCCTGCAATGTGCCTGCGGATCGGGGAGAGTGATCAGTGATCTCCCTCCCCGGTCCGCAGGCACTGTGCTGACAGACGGCAGGGGAGGGAGGGAGAGAGGACCCGGGAGCTGTTACCAGCAGCTCCTCCGGGTCCTCCTCTCGCGAGATTTGGAGCGTTGCCGCGGTTACCACGGCAACGCTCCAAATCTCGCGAGAGTGAACTCTAGCCCTGGAGCGCGGGCTAGAGTTCACTGGAACCACTGGACCACCAGGGATTCCCCACTGGGACCACCAGGGATCCAGAAATGTCCCCCCTCCTCCTCAATAAAGGTAAGAAGGGAGGGGGGGGCATAAATATATTTCATTAAATACATTTTGTTTTTTCATTAAAAAGCCTCCCTTCCCTCCTCCCCTCCCCCCCATGAGGGGGGCATAAATATATTTTATTAAATACATTTTTTGTTTTTTTTTTATTAAAAAAGCCCCCCTTCCCTCCTCCCCTCCCCCCCATACACACTGCCCCATACACACACTATTCACACACACTACACACACTGCCCCCATACACACACTGACCCCATACACACACGGACCCCATACACACACTGCCCCCATACACACACTGCCCCCATACACACACTGACCCCATACACACACTGCCCCCATACACACACTACAAACACTACACACACTGCCCCACATACACACACTGACCCCATACAGACACTACACACACTGACCCCATACACACACTGACCCCATACACACACTGACCCCATACACACACTGACCCCATACACACTGACCCCATACACACACTGTCCCCATACACACACTGTCCCCATACACACACTGTCCCCATATACACACTGTCCCCATACACACACTGACCCCATACACACACTGACCCCATACACACACTGACCCCATACACACACTACAAACACTACACACACTGCCCCACATACACACACTGACCCCATACAGACACTACACACACTGACCCCATACACACACTGACCCCATACACACACTGACCCCATACACACTGACCCCATACACACACTGACCCCATACACACACTGACCCCATACACACACTGTCCCCATACACACACTGTCCCCATACACACACTGTCCCCATACACACAGTCCCCATACACACACTGTCCCCATACACACACTGTCCCCATACACACACTGCCCCACAAACACTGCCCCATACACACTACACACACTTCCCCCTTACACACACTGACCCACAGACACTGCCCCACATACAAACACTAGACACACTGTCCACATACAAACACTGCCCCCATACACACACTGCCCCCACATACACTGCCCCCATACACACACTGCCCCCATACACACACTGCCCCACACAACACTGTCCCCATACAACACTGTCCCACAAACACTGTCCCACAAACACTGTCCCCATGCACACACTGCCCCACAAACACTGCCCCATACACATACTGCCCCGCACACTGCACACCCATACACACACAGTGCCCTACACAAACTGCTGCCCCATACACACATTGCCCCAAACACACACACACGACCCCCCCATACACACAGTGCCCCCCATACACACACTGCCCCACACATACATACAGTGCCCCCATACACACACTGTCACCCTTACGCACTCACACTCACTTCACCGCTCACACACACACTGCACCTTTCACACACACTTCACCCCTAACACACACCACTTCTCCTATGCCCTATATCCCAGCAGACCCCAGGTAAGTTGTCACACTGTTCTTAAACTGTATGACTACTTACTCTGGGGTGGGATCCTGGCACTACTAGCACCATAACTACTACACTGAGCTGTAGTGGTTATTGTGCCAGGATTATTTTTTTTAAATAATCTACAAGTGCCCCTCCCGAGATCAGGCTCTGGATCTGCCACTGATCTGTGTATGTGTCAATATGTATGTGGGTATCTTTCTGTGTCTGTGTGTGTGTATTCCTGTGGGCAGGATTTGGAGGCGGGGCTTGGAGGCGGGCACACGGGGGCCCAGACCTTGAGCTGTGTTAGGGGCCCCACAATTTCTGATGGCAGCCCTGATGATCTATCAGGGAGCACCCTCGCCTGGAGGAAAACGTTGCAGCCACTCACGGAGGTTTTACAAGCAAACAACATCTCCTACCGCTGGAAGAACAATCACACGCTGGTAATCCAGAAGGACGACACCTCATACCCTATCCAGAACCTCGCCGGAGCAGAGACTATCTTGGAGACTTTAGGCCTCCCAAGAGACTCCCTCAACCGCAGGGGACCAAGTACCGCCGGAACGCATGCCTGGGACCCAGCAAACTCAGCCTTGTTTGTGCCCCGAGGGACCCCAGATGACACCTACGTGAACTAGTCCATCTGCTCACCACTGAGCTCCCCACCATGCCTGTCACAGCCTTACCAGGTTCACCACGACACCCAACCCCCTACACACAATAGCAAAGGGGACACCCTGGGGGCAACTTGACTACCTGCAATCCTCAGGGCCCACCATGTATATAGTTCATTCCCGCCTGCAGGGCCACCGGAGCTTCCCCACATTTGCCAAGCCACGCTCCTGAGCGACAACGAATTTAAAGTTGTTTCGTTTAAATGGCAGGCTACCTAAAAGCTCACCAGCACAGGGCCCAGCAACCGCTCCCAGTCAGCAACAGGTGTCCTGATGTCACCCAGGCCCTGGTCTCACGTCTAGAAGCCATGGGGTGCCTAAACTTACCGGCTTAAGCTTACACTGCTCTAAATTCAGTAAGCGCACCCCCCACATGGTCAGCCAGTAAAGCCACTTTCTTGTCACATACCACCTAGTCTCTCCCCGGTTAACTTTCCTCTCCCAGCCCATGTATAGGGTCAAAAACTGTCTATTCATCTTACTTTAACATGAGTATACTTTAACCTTTTCATATATTATAGGGCTATACGTAGCAACGTTAACACGAATTGCAATTCAGACAATGTAACCTACCACTATTAGTCATAGCCTGTTACTTTATTCCTGTATTTATCATATAAAAATGTGCAATGTTGAAATGCCATCCAACTGTTCATTTATATCCTTGTCTAGCCTGAACTAGCTGTTGTGGCAATGTGGAAATACATGTATATTACATGCACAACTAAAAATAAAGAATAAAAAAAAAATTGTGTGTGAAAAATGCAAAAAAAAGCACTTTCACTGACGATATCATCATTGTAATAAATTTGTGTTCAGCAAAGTCTTCTGAGTAAACCAGTACCCCCCATGTAAGGGTTTTATGGTGTCTTGGAAAGTTACAGGGTTAAATATAGTGCTAGCAAATTAAATTCCCTGGACTTTCGACCTGGGTTGTCAGGCAGGTTCCGCAAATTGTAATTAAAACAATGACCCAATAATGTAAAATTATTACATAATTATATACGTAGAATTATTATATATATATATATATATATATACGTGTGTGTATATATAAATGTATACATATATATATATATATAATTGTTTTAATAATTTTTATTTATATATAGGTATATATATAGTGATATATACGTATATACTTATGTGTATATATATATATATATATATATTAATTCATTCTACATGTATTTTGATATCAATATATATATATATACGAAATTGCACACATATATATTTGTTATTTATTTATTTTTTATTGTTATTATTTTTTTTTATGTATTTACATATTTATTTATTTATTTTATATTCCATATACAATTAATCAATATCATTCTACGTGTATTTTGATATTAATATATATCTATAATTATATATATATATATATATATATATATTAAAATACACTTAGAGTATGTTTATATATGTGTATATATATATCTACTTAGATCATATATATATAATAAATATATATATATTATCAAACTATATATGATTTAATTTTTTTACATTTTACAGGCAGCAGGGGGAGTACCTGTCACATGGCCCAGGAGCGCTGGAACAGCAGCAGGGGGACTCCCTGGGATGCCAGGTCAGTCCCCCACCGTGATCGCCGGCAACCGGGTAAGTACATAGGACAGCAGGTGGGTTTTTTTTATTTTTGTTATTGTTGTTTATTTTTGTTTCATTATTGTCTTGTCTGGGTTTAGACTTAATGGGAATGAATATATAGTTGTATAAAACAACGCTGCAAGTAATAAAACAGAGATAAAAAAATATAAAAATTGAAAGGAAGAGAGGGAAAAAAAGAGAAGGAAAGATAAGGGAGAGAGGGGAGGGGAGAAGAAAAAATCAGATATAATGGCTTAGTACAATCAAGGCCTAAGCATTCTAAGTTAGAGATACGAGGTATCTTAGGTGACCTATGGTTATACCTGGTGAGGAGGTAAACAGATCAGAAATATAGTGGAGGATACCATTGGAACCTCATGTAACTTTGTAAATACTATCCTGCATCTGATAATTGAGAAGGAAAGAGCATATATAGAATTAGATAATCTCAACACAACAATGTAGCGCTATCAATATAATGTCTTTTAATTAAGAAAAGAGCGAGAAAGATATTAAACTAAAATTGAAATAGTAATAAATTAAATAGAATACTACAGGCTAATGAAAATAGGTATTTTGTACATTTCAGAAATCAAAGTGTGATTTTTATTTGTTTATTTTTTATGGGGTTTTTTCTCCTCTTTTCCCTCTCTTCATTTTATAATATATCCCTAAAAAAGGAGATTCAAAAATACACTTTACTACCAATGAATATAAGAATTATTCGATTTGGAATAATTGGTACCATCTTTACATATACAATACTGTTTATGTTGAAAGAATGTTAGAAATGACAATTATGTGTATAAAATTTAAATTTATGGAGGTTATGTACTATTAAAAAAACAATATGTGCTGGCACTCAATTATGTGTTAGGTGCCGGTATTCGAGGTATAACCCCACAATAGACCTCCTAATCTATATCATAAACAAAATATGAATACCGCACTCAACCAATGGCAATAAATCTGATAGTTAAACCTGTGTTCAATTTCATAGTATTTATTGTGATGTTTTTAGAATAATTCATAAAGATAGTGGTATTTCATCTAAGTAACACAAAATTCATCCTCTATACAACAGCTATATACATATATCTAGACACACAATCCTCCTTTGTTCGATGAACAGTTCAAAGTCTGTATATCTGTACACGTTAAATGGTGATCTTAAGCGCAAAGAAAAATAGAAAAACAAATGAGGAAAAAATCATGTGGAAAAATGAAAAAGAAAAATAATGGAAAAATAAGAAAAAAATAGGAAAAATTGGAAAAATGAAAAAAATGAAAAAATAGAAACAATGCAAAGTACTACAGTCCTGATTAATTGCAGTCCAGTATATAGTGCACTATATCTACCCCACTATCTGTGGGTTGATCTCACCAATGTCGTCTATTTCTTTATGCTGTATCATGTAGGAAGATCCTGTAGTCTGTGAAAGATGGTGTGATTGGAGGGGATGTAAACAGTTCCTGATGATTGTAGAGATGATCACCACACTGTATCGCAGGTAGCTGGTCGATCCTTGTGTAGTAAGCGAAGTCAATCTTAAGGTTCTCCTATAATTGGGCTGCGCGCTCGGGACATGTGTGTCCCTTCGAAGGCCCCAGTATACTCCGTGCTGCCAAAAGAAAAATGTCAGGGTTTAAATATCCTAAATGTTGTATAGAGGATGAATTTTGTGTTACTTAGATGAAATACCACTATCTTTATGAATTATTCTAAAAACATCACAATAAATACTATGAAATTGAACACAGGTTTAACTATCAGATTTATTGCCATTGGTTGAGTGCGGTATTCATATTTTGTTTATGTTATGTACTATTATATGTCTAAACCACTTGTTTAGTGTTTTTATATATATATGAAATATATCTTGAAATTAGATCTACGAGGTGCATATTACGTGGTCCGTATCCGTAAAGACGATGAATGGAAAACAGCCTTCAGGACACGATTTGAGCACTTAGAATATCTTGTTATGCCCTTCGGGCTCTGCAATGCCCCAGCCACATTCCAAAATGTTCTGAATGACGTTTTACGCGATATACTAGATTCCTTCATCGTAATCTACCTAGACGACATCCCAGTCTTCTCCTCCTCTCCCACTGAACACCACGAGCATATGAGGAGGGTACTTCTCCGCCTTCGTGAACATGGGCTATACGCTGAATTGGAGAAGTGTATTTTTGATTCAGAATCCGTAGCGTTCCTAGGATACGTAATCACTCCTGGGCAAATCCAAATGGATCCTCCAAAAGTCACCGCTGTCTTAGATTGGCCAACACCCAAAGACTTAAAATCCGTACAGCGATTTATGGGATTTGCCAATTTCCACAGGCGTTTCATCAGTGGTTTTTCCCAAGTATGTTCTCCCATAACAGCCTTAACTAAGAAACAGGAACTGTTTGCATGGTACACCCAGGCTCAAGACGCCTTTACAAAGTCAAAATAACTTTTTACCCAAGCTCCTATCCTCATACAACCCGATTGTAGCGGTACTTACCTTATCCGGGGGCCGGACGCGGTCCTCTCTTCAAGCCGCGCGCGGTCCTGCGGCTGCACGAGCCGCGCGCGGCTCGTCCGACTGTTCAGGCAGGAAGGCGGGCAGTGACCGCGAGAAGCGGTCACGTGTCCCGCCTGCAGCTAAGAGCGCGCCGCGAATCTCGGGCGCGCTCTTAAAGAGACAGTGGGAGCCTAAATTGCAAAAAGGCTCCCATTGGCTCCTGTCATGCCAATCACCCCATACACTTACCTGTTGGGGGAGTGGAAGTGACAGGAGCCAATCACATTAGTTTGAAGGCTACTTATACTTACCCTTTTCCCTTAGTTCCTTGCCCTATCGTGGTTTCTGCTACAGTTCCCTTTAGTGCTTGTTGTGTTCAGTTGTGTTTCTCCGTATTTGACCTTGGCTTTGTATTCTGACTTCGTTTTCGCTTTATCCTATTCTGTACTGTTTGCCGGCTTGCTGATTCCTGTGTACCAGTCCCCGGCTAGTTTTCGTTTACGCTGTCTCTTTGTGCCCTTGACCTCGGATCGTTCCTGACTCTGTCTTATCCTATTACGTCGAGTCCGGCCACTCTAAGGTCCGGTAGACGTATCTCTCCTCTGTACTGTCTTCTGTTAGGCTGGATCCTGCGTGTAGGGGTATATACTCGTTACATTACGATAGGGCCTTGGACCCCGCAGATTTAGCTCAACAGATGGCGACCCATGAGGCTAGATTTGTAGAGCAGGATCACCGTATGGATCAAATAGCTCAGGCTCTCCAGACGCTCTTAGCTAGAACCATTCCAGCAACCGCACCTAACCCTCCTGCACCCCTGCTTCCTGAAGTATCGACTATGCCTAACGCTACAGCACATTTAACGCCTCCTCCTAGGTATGGAGGGGATTCTAAGACATGCAGAGGGTTCATTAACCAAATAGAGTTTCATTTTGAAATGTATCCACGTTCATTTCCCACAGAGAGGTCTAAAGTTGGGTTCTTTATGCACCAACTTACCGACAAAGCACTTGAATGGGCAAACCCTATTTGGGAGGCTAATGGACCTATGGTGCATAACTTTCACAGTTTCCTAACAGCTTTTCGCAGAACTTTTGATACTATGAAAAGGTCTAAGAATGCCGCTAGAGCATTAATGAGGGTTAAACAGGGTTCTAGGTCTGTGGCTGATTACGCTATACAGTTTCGTACCCTTGCCTCACAGGTCGATTGGACCAATAATGGGTTAACTACGGCCTTCATGGAAGGTTTATCAGACTCTATATTGGATGAGGTAGCAGCTAAGGAGCTTCCTATTGCCTTAGAGGACCTTATTGACTACCTCATCGATATAGATAATAGGATTCGTGACAGGCTCTATACTAAGAACAGGAATAGACGTTTTGTTACACCTATTCAACCCAGAGTTAATATACCGGAGAGTGTTAAAGTATCTGAAGAGGAACCTATGCAATTAGGGGTTGCCAAACTCTCAGATACTGAGAAATTACATAGGAGAAGGGAGGGACTCTGCCTATATTGTGGTAAGAGAGACCATATGGTAAAGGAGTGTCCTCTGCTCCCGGAAAACTCTCGCACCTAAGACCTTATAGGGGACTGGCCTTGGGTGTGATTTCTAAGTCTCCTACATTGCCTCCTAACCGACTGCTTCTCCCTGTTTCTTTACATATGGGAGAGAGTTGTATAGTTGAAAACATAGACGCCCTGGTTGATTCTGGGGCAGCCGAGAACTTTATAGACTCTGGTTTTGTAAAGAGAAACAATATTCCCATCAGAGAGAAGGAGATACCCTTGGCCGTTGAGGCCATAGATGGTAGACCATTGATATCTCCTGTTGTTACTCACGAGACTGCACCGCTACACATGTACACAGGGGTTCTACACTATGAAACCATTCGGTTCCAGGTCATCACCTCTCCCTCTTCACAGTTGGTGTTAGGGTATCCATGGTTACGTGCCCACAATCCCATTTTTGACTGGGAGACAGGGCAGATAAAATCATGGAGTGAAGCCTGCCATGAGTCATGTACTATTGAAGTCACGCCTGTGAATTCTATTAACGTTCCTACTGTTCCTCCTTTATCTACGACAATACCCTCTCAGTATTTAACTTTAAAGACTGTCTTTGATAAAAGAGAGGCTGACAAATTACCGCCTCACAGACCCTACGATTGTGCTATTGATTTGTTGCCTGGTACTATACCTCCTAAGGGCAGGGTGTACCCCCTATCGGTTCAAGAAAACCGTGTCATGGAGGAGTACATTAAAGAGTCATTAGACAAGGGATTTATTAGAAGATCCTCTTCTCCGGCTGGAGCGGGGTTCTTCTTTGTATCAAAGAAAGAAGGTGATTTAAGACCTTGCATTGATTATAGAGGTCTTAACAAGATCACCATCAAAAATGCTTACCCTATACCTCTAATAACAGAATTGTTTGACAGACTCAAACATGCTACGGTATTCACCAAATTAGATCTTAGAGGAGCATACAATTTGATACGTATTAAAAAGGACCACGAATGGAAGACAGCCTTTAACACTCGGTCAGGTCATTATGAGTATACCGTCATGCCATTTGGGCTTTGCAATGCCCCAGCAGTGTTCCAAGAATTTATTAATGATGTCTTAAGGGACTTTATTCACTCATTTGTTATTGTGTACTTGGATGACATTTTAATATATTCTACTGACATTCACGCTCATCACAGACATGTTACAACAGTTCTGAAGACCCTTCTTGCTAATGGTCTTTATTGCAAATTAGAAAAATGTCTATTCGACCAGTCCGAGGTCCAGTTTTTAGGGTATTTGATTTCCGCCGAGGGTTTTCGGATGGATCCCCAGAAGCTCGCTGCAGTCATAGAATGGCCTCTGCCGCAAGGTCTGAAAGCCATCCAGCGTTTTCTGGGTTTCTCTAATTATTATAGACGTTTTATCAAAGGTTTTTCGTCTATAGTAGCGCCTATTACTCGTATGACTAAAAAGGATGGCAATACACGTGTCTGGTCTACTGAGGCACTTCAGGCTTTTGACTTTCTTAAAACTACGTTCGCCTCTGCCCCTATTTTACAGCATCCTGTCCCCTCATTGCCATATATACTTGAGGTTGATGCTTCCGATATAGGGGTAGGTGCTGTCTTATCCCAAAGAGAGTCTCCTGACAAGCCATTGCATCCTTGTGGCTTCTTTTCTAAACAAATGTCCAAGGCAGAGAGGAATTATGATGTGGGTAATCGCGAACTCCTTGCTATCATTTTAGCACTCAAAGAATGGAGACATTTGCTAGAAGGAACTAAGGATCCTATTCTCATATTTACAGATCATAAGAACCTATCCTACCTTAGCGAAGCTAAAAGATTGTCTTCAAGGCAGGCTAGGTGGTCACTGTTCTTGTCTCATTTTAATTATATAATCACCTATAGGCCAGGTGACCGGAACACCAAAGCGGACGCTCTGTCCAGACAATTCGAGACTATTGACAAACAGGAGATTGATGTCACTCCTGTCATTCCCCCAGACAGGATAATAGCAACTACTATATTGTCTATTTCCTCGTCCCTCTTGCAGGCCATACAAGCGAAACAAGGCATGGCACCCAGCGAGAGGCCTAATGATAAATTGTTCGTAGACATTCCCGAGAGACGGGATATTCTGTCACTTTATCACGATACTAAGACTGCTGGACATCCTGGTATTTCCAAAACAGTGTCAGCCGTTTCTCGGTATTTCTGGTGGGATACCTTACGTAAGGATGTTACTGACTATATAAGTGCTTGTACTACTTGTGCATGTATGAAAACCTCTCGTAGAGTTCCTTGTGGGCTGTTGCATCCGTTGCCCGTTCCCGAGAGACCTTGGTCTAATCTATCAATGGATTTTATTGTTGAATTACCCCCTTCGAATGGTAACACGGTCATCCTAATGATAGTAGATCGGTTTTCCAAAATGGCTCACTTTGTGTCTCTTCGCAAGTTGCCCACTTCCAAGGAATTGGCTCTTATCTTCGCTAGAGAAGTGTTTCGATTACATGGTATTCCCTTATCTATTGTATCCGATAGGGGTAGCCAATTTATTTCCAGGTTCTGGAAAGCCTTTTGTTCGGAGATGGGTATTTCCCTCTCATTTTCTTCCGCTTACCATCCCCAGTCTAATGGAGCTGCTGAACGTGCCAACCAGTCTCTTGAGCAGTACCTCCGTTGTTTTGTGTCTCACCATCAGGACAATTGGTCTGACCTGCTTCCTTGGGCTGAATTTGCTCGGAATAATGCCACTCATGATTCTTCCGGCAAAAGCCCTTTTTACGTTGTCTATGGCCAGCATCCCGTTGTTCTTCCGGCTGCATTCTCCTCTCAGGGCATGCCAGTTCTGGATGAGCATTTGGCTGGTTTGCGTAATACTTGGGAGCAGGTTCAGCGTTCTTTGGTGGACTCTGCTGCCCGCCAGAAGGCTCAGGCTGACAAGCATCGCAGAGCGGCTCCTTCCTATGTTGTGGGGGACAGGGTTTTGCTTTCCACACGGAATATTCGCCTCCGGGTGCCTTCTATGAAATTGGCTCCCCGCTTCATTGGTCCTTATCGCATTATACATAAGGTTAATCCCGTTTCTTATGCCTTGGGTCTGCCTAAGAATCTGCGTATACCCAATGTATTTCACACCTCTTTGTTGAAGCCTTACGTACGCAACCGCTATACCCGGCATACTCCCCCTCCCCCTCCTGTCTCTGTGGAGGGTCATGAGGAGTTCGAAGTATCTGCTGTTATTGACTCTCGTTTTCTTAGGGGTCGGCTTCAGTACTTGGTACATTGGAAGGGTTATGGGCCTGAGGAGCGCAGTTGGATTTCTGCGGATGCTGTTCATGCTCCCCGCCTTGTACGTTCTTTCCATTCGCGTTTTCCTGCCAGGCCTGGTCCTGCCCGCCCGGAGGGCGTGTCCTCAGGGGGGGGTACTGTAGCGGTACTTACCTTATCCGGGGGCCGGACGCGGTCCTCTCTTCAAGCCGCGCGCGGTCCTGCGGCTGCACGAGCCGCGCGCGGCTCGTCCGACTGTTCAGACAGGAAGGCGGGCAGTGACCGCGAGAAGCGGTCACGTGTCCCGCCTGCAGCTAAGAGCGCGCCGCGAATCTCGGGCGCGCTCTTAAAGAGACAGTGGGAGCCTAAATTGCAAAAAGGCTCCCATTGGCTCCTGTCATGCCAATCACCCCATACACTTACCTGTTGGGGGAGTGGAAGTGACAGGAGCCAATCACATTAGTTTGAAGGCTACTTATACTTACCCTTTTCCCTTAGTTCCTTGCCCTATCGTGGTTTCTGCTACAGTTCCCTTTAGTGCTTGTTGTGTTCAGTTGTGTTTCTCCGTATTTGACCTTGGCTTTGTATTCTGACTTCGTTTTCGCTTTATCCTATTCTGTACTGTTTGCCGGCTTGCTGATTCCTGTGTACCAGTCCCCGGCTAGTTTTCGTTTACGCTGTCTCTTTGTGCCCTTGACCTCGGATCGTTCCTGACTCTGTCTTATCCTATTACGTCGAGTCCGGCCACTCTAAGGTCCGGTAGACGTATCTCTCCTCTGTACTGTCTTCTGTTAGGCTGGATCCTGCGTGTAGGGGTATATACTCGTTACACCGATACTACCAAGGCTTTCTTCCTTGAGGTGGCTGCCTCCGATATTGCCATTGGAGATATTCTTTCCCAAAGAAGCAAGAAAGACCACAGGGCCCTCTTGAGATTTAGGAGGTTGCGACTCAGCGGCCATCTTAAGCTCCTTGTGCGTACTTCATTCTGCCAGAGGATTCTTCTGTTGCCAGTAAGCAGGTTTCCCCAGGGGTGACCGGGATAACCTAGATCTGTCCAGACCCCCTTGCAGGGCTTCAGGAGAGAAGCTGCTCAGAGCGGTCTCCGTGTTGGGGAATTAGACGCCTCCCCATCAGGCTGCCTGTCACGCTCATATGTGAAGTGTCAGATGGATCAACAGAGGGACACGGAGCAATTATCCACAAGACCCGACTCGATGCAGCAATGAGCCACTGTCGTATAGAGCTGCAATAATCCCGATTATGGCTAATAAAAGCTATAATTAGGCCTAGGTGTGCCAGAGCTCTCAGAAGACACCTCTGACCAGATTGGCTGTCAGGCCCCGCACCCCATAGTAGCTTTATATATTAATACTACTATTTTCACAACTACTATTTTTCCCTGATGATGTAAAAAAATGTGTTTTCCAAATTCCCCACATTGTGCCATCTGTACCCCGAATATACTGGGTTGATTTAGTGCAATGAAGTTCCTAAATTGTGTAGCATTTGAAACAACTTCAGCAGAGACATCTACACATCCACTCAATACGAGTACGTATATGAAGATTTTTAATGCATGATTTTTAATGCATGTTCACTATTATGGCTCTGTATGGAACTGTTTGGGTTTCAGCGTGTGTTGACACAGTTCATTATTCCGTTGTTCTTTTTGACACAGACCATTCCACCTGTGAGACTTCTTATAGCAATTCTGACTTGCGTTAAGTTTCAGATCCACATGTTACAGTATCATTGCTTCTACACAAGTTAAGCACATTTTGTCAGACTCCAATCAGACTCCCTCTAGGGCTATATTATTTCTATCCATAAATTCTACTGTTCCTTGTCATAATCTAGCTGCCAGAGAGTGGGTCATTTACAGTGTTCTAATTTTCTGGTTTTGACTCGGCTCCTTGACCTTGGCCTTTCTTTCATTCTAAGTGTCTGCAGCAGACCATATTCTATACCTTCTCATACTAAGCCTGATCGTTCTAATGCTTTGGAATATGTATTCTTATAATCAAAATGTTTACTGTTTGCTGTTAGTTTGCTCTTTAGGGTATATTCACTTCCCATATTTTATTATCATTTTACTGTTGTTGAAGATACTTTGCAGTTTGCAGGTGGTATAATTCTCTTCTTTCATGGGAGTGACAAGTCTGAAGTTCTGGAGGTGTCTTGGTTGTGACGTCTAGTGTGTTTTTGCACAAGTTGTTGAGCCTTATAACCCCTACAGCTAACTGATATTTTTTGGCTAATGTGGAAGATTAACATCTGAATTACTTATCTAACATAGAATCTGTAAGACAATGCACACAATGAGTTTCCCCTTCTCCCTTTCCCCTCCCAATATGGCGGTGTGACGAAGTGCCCTTCGCCACTTGGTCCTGGAGAGGCCTGCTTGCCAGCCTCCTCCCCTGTGACTATGACTCTTTGATGTATTTGGCTTTAAAGCCCATATTCTACCTTCAGACAGACTATTTATTTAGGTTGCTTTATTTCTCTTATGTTTTAATCACCCTGTACCCATTATAGGTGCAGGGTGTGTGTAATGTAATTGTTTATAGTGTGTGTGTACTGTGAAATGTATTGCCTGCTCTCCTGTACTGCTGAGGATTGCTACCAACTAGGGGGATTTGGCTATGGAGCTTGTGTAGTGCCCTCTGTTGGTAGCAACAGTAATATGCACTACCTGAATAGCAAGACTGGTAATTTGCATATTCGGGTAGATTTGCATATCGCTAATTCTGCATGCAGGAGAGACATTTTCTGTTAATTATGGTCTTCCCCACCCATTTATTAATATGTAATTATGTTATAATAAGTCACTGTATTTTGCGTGCTATGATTTGACTGTTTGTAATTTTGTTGAGTTTTCACAGCAATGTTAATGTTATGACCATATGGGATAGTCCCAAGTAAAATAAAGTTTAAGCCAGTTCTTCTTGACCCTCAACATGTAGTCTTGTCTCGTGATTGGAGGGTACATCTATATTCACACTGGGTATTGCTATGCATGCATATTCCCTTGAGCTTTAATCACTTAGCTCTTTTGAGAGTTTGTTCCGGTTACGCTTTCCTTGGTGGAGAGGTCTTCCCCACACAGTCCTGGATGCTGGAGGTTCATACAGGGTGGAAGGAAGACGGCGCGGCTCCAGTTAAGCTACGGCGGTTGTGGAGTCTGTGGTGGTTGTGGTGTCATCTGCAGTGCTTGGAGTTCTCAGGAAGCGCTCGGTGCATCCGTCAACGGAAGGCGTCCTTTACGGACGGCTCCCCTCCTTCCACTTTTTTTGTATTGCCATTCCTAATATGGCTCACACAAGTGTTACTATAAAGTTATGACAAAAAATTTATTAAATAATTACAAATTAAAAAGTCATGTGACCATGACATCATTTTGGCACCACAATTAAGTCATTTGAGGCCTTAAAGCCAGTGTTGTCAGGTACATGTTTTTATCCACTTTAGAAAGCCCTAAGGGGAGAAACATGTTGTGGAAATTTTAACTAACTGTATTTTAAAAAGGTATTTTGGCCACTTTCTTTGTTGTAAGTTAGCCATTTTATCTTTTTTATAATTTTTTATTATTTTAGTACCTGGCATCTGAGTTTTACTTGTTCCAGAGAGATACTTCTCCAAAGAATCCTTGGTGGGGATTATGATGTAGAATTATTAAAAAACCTGTATTGAATTTTTGTAATAACTCCATTTTAACTTCATTTCATGACAGATTCTCAATTTTAACTACATTACATGACAGAATTTCCTAACAGCATTTAGTATAATGAATAGAGACTGTATTTTCTAGAAGGACATGACTAACACCGGACTTATTGAGTTCCTGTAACATGTAACAAAGTATAGCCAAGGCCATGAGAAAGTTGCTCTAATGAAATGTTCTTTCATAAAAAAGAACCCTGAGCCTGAGCACGAGTCTGACATCACTAACTACCCAAAATGACGCCTAAGCCCCCCTTCCCACCGAGTAAGCCTCGTGCTGGGTAAGATGGCGTTTGAGCCATCTGTCCACACCCGTGTCCAGAATAACGCCATTCTAGCTAACCACTTAGTTCTTGAGCCAATTAATAATATTGATGGGTGGACATTGACATAACCACTTAACACTTAATCCAATTAATGATGTTTATTTACTGTTATCTTGATATTCAATGATGATGTAATTTTGCTCTTATAAGGGTCTGCGAGCCCGCTTTTAACCAGATGCCATTACATTTTATTGAAGTGCTTTTAACCTGAACTCCGTGTGTCAGTGTGAATTTACTTCTGCGTATACGCAATTTAATCATCTCAGATTTGGACAGGAGCAGATAGACATTTAAACATATTTGTTTATTTCTAAATTAATCTACATCAATTTGGCGCCCAGAACGTGGGGCACCGGGCTATGGCCTCTGGCTGGTAAGCCGTCCTAAGGAAGACGCTGTTGGACGGAGGAATCCTGGGGGAAAGATAAGAGACTGATCACCTCTGAATACACGGTAGAGACTACTGCAGAGCCTAGCCGGTATGTTCCAGCCCCTTTGATTGACCCGTCCAAGTGTCTGTGACTGCTACCGGGAGGACATCAAAGACAGGTAATATCTTGCCCGGTGTCTTGTTGTTACCCACCTGTTTACCTGCATTTAGTCTATCTGTTGCCTGGGTGTGTTTGTATTGGTCTGTCTTTAGCTTAAGTGCCCGGGTAGAGTGTTTATCTGTGTACCCCTTTTGGGATAAAGGGGGGGTGGACCTGTGGTAGTTTGCCTGGGGGTCCTCTGTTTGTCTGTTTACCCCTTTTGGGATAAAGGGGGGTGGACCTGTGGGTGTTTGCCTGGGGGTCCTCTGTTGCCTGTTTACTCCTTTTAGGAGCCACGTGGCTGTGGCTGTAGGGAAAAAGGGGGGTGGACCTGTGGAAGTTTTCCTGGGGGTCTTCTTTGCCTGTTTACCTCTTTTAGGTGCTGGGTAGCTGCAGCAGTAAGGAAAAAGAGGAGGGGGGAATCTGTGGAGGGGTGTAGACTCATTGCTTCCTGGGGATTCCCCATGGTGTCACTTTGATAGCCTAGCTAGCCTCATTGTGCACATAGCTCTGCTTGCAGAGAGGTTGTACCCTCCAGCTTCGAGCGCTGAGGCTGGTGGCATTCCAATTTTATTTGTGGTGCGTGGATTCGGGCAGGCATTGCTGTCTCCATCACCACGGGGTAGTGAGACTTATGGGTGGGTCCATAGGGGCGCTACGAGGGTGAGGATAGTGGTGGCCACACTTAGTGGACTGCTGTAACGAGGGAGGCATATGGATTTCGGGCCGGTGTTAGCTGTTATCCTTGGCCGCTGGTAGTGAGACTTGAGGAAGTCATTCTCCGAGCGGGGACACTACGAGGTTGAGGGAGGTGACTTTGGTCACATGAGTAAAGGAAAGGGATTACTGTTGAATTTATTTGAACTGTGATGCATGCACTGTATTTCAATTGAATTGTTGTTTTAATTGGGAGTCATTCAAACTCCTGTGTCTGTCTCTACTTTCACTTCACTTTTACTTTTTACTCTACTTCCTGTGTTATTTACACTTTCCACTCCTATTTCTCTTGTGAGAGAAGTGATTGGTCACACACTTCTCACCTCGCTCCAATCCTTGGGTAGGCGGAATTAGTGACTAGTCTACGTTTTGGGAAGACGCACTTGGGGGGACCCACCCTTCCGAGTGGCAGTCGAGCATTGTAGACACTCTGTTTCATCTTCCTTTCCCTATATCTGGGACGCCTTTTATAGGGGGATATGGGACAGGGATTGGGTAAGCCCGGTAAGGGCTGGTTAGCGTGTGATCTAGTTGAAGATAGAGAGGGTGAAGAGATGGTTAAGGGAGTTGAAAACATTGCTAAAGTGTGTAAAATTGCTGTGCCTTCATGTGGTAGATTGCAGCCAGAGAGCTGGCGTAGATTACTGACAGAGAAGAAAGGCAAGCTTACAGATAATGATTTATTACGTACTGCAGAAGCATGGTATAGAGTAGCAAAGGCTATTCAGCAGGAAGGTTGGGTTGAGGAAGAAATAGATCACAAAGGTGTGAAATTGTATGTATATCATAATAATTATGTTGCTGGGGCATTCCCTCAGCCAGCGCCCCAAAATGGCGCCCAGCGGATGTCCATTCCCAAGGTTCAGTCAGCAATAAGTGACAGCCAGCTCCTCGTAGATTTTGGTAGTAGAGATCTTTTCTCTTATTATACTTATTGATGGCACCTGTTTTGTTTTCCATAAACTAGCTATAGCATTTTTTGTAGCCATCAAAATATGTATAATTAACACTTTTTCTTGTGGCAATATTCTCTCTGGCATAATGTGTAGTAGGAATATTTCTGGTTGCAGGGGTAGCAATGTGTTTGTAACTCTAAAAATTAATTGTTGAATGTGTTTCCATACATCAATAATTTTTTTACACTGCCAAAATATATGGGTCATAGATCCTTCCATTTCCCCACATCTCCAACATGTCCCCACGTTCTCTGGGTATATTTGCGCCAATTTTTGTGGTGTCATGTACCACCGTAGCCACATTTTGTATGTTGCTTCTATGTGTTGTATATTATGTGTGGCAGCCTTAGTTGATCTCATAGCCCTATACCATTGAAAGGGCTCCCACTCATTATTTAGCTCCTTCTCCCACTTTAACATAAAAGGCAGTTTATCTGGTTTTGCTAGATTTAATATTCCTCTGTAGCTTATTGATAGAGGTTTATCTTGGGGTCGTCTCCCCAAACATAGCTTTCCAAAGTCATTCACCCTAGAATTTTCCACCTCCTTCACTTGAAGTTTCATTAAAATATGTTTCACTCTGAGATATGTATAGAGTTCCCTGTTATGAAGATCGTATTTAATTTGTATATCTGGGAATTGATGTATAGCTGAGCCTGCTATTAGATGTCGCGTTTTTGTTAATCCTTTCTTTCTCCATGTTGTTATATTTAAATCTTTTGTATAATAAGTTAAGCTTTGCAGAGTTCCATAGTAAAAATAATTGCCTTTCCCCAGAAGTTTAGGGGCCCAGTAACTCCACAACCTCAGAGCTATTTGTGTTGTGGATAAGAAATTGTAGTTTCTAAGATGAGCGCGATGTGTTGTCCAAATGAGATCCAATATCTCATATTGTGGGACAATAGATTGTTCTAATATATGCCATAGGGGTATACTAGATGTATCTATTAGTGCTGCTGTTTGTGCCAGTATGGAAGCTATATAATATTTTTGAATATTCGGTACTCCCATTCCACCCTCTGTCATTTTGCAGCTCACTGTATTCAGTGATATTCTTGGGGGTTTGCGTTTCCAAATATGAGCATTTATTGTTTTCTGAAAATTTGTTATAATTGATTTGGGGATCATTATTGGTATGGATCTAAAAAGAAATAAAATCTGTGGTACTATGCACATTTTAATAGAATTAATCCGTCCTACCCATGATCTGGTGCTCTTGTCCCAGTGTTTTAGTGTATCTTGTACTTCTCTTAGTAATTTGCTATGGTTATTTTTTATCATTTCCTGTTTCGAAACTGAAAGATGAATACCAAGATATTTTATAGATTTATTTCTCCATTCGAATGGGTATTCATCTTTCAGCTTTCGAATAGTTGATTCTTGCATATTAATAGGTAAGGCTTGAGTTTTAATAATATTATTTTTATAATACGACACTGTGCCATATTCCTTCAATAAATCCATCAGCGGCATTATTGTTTTGTCTGGATTTGTTAGTATTATCAGGACATCGTCCGCAAATAAAGCCACTTTTTGAGGTCCTATGTGAGTATTTAGCCCTGTTATTTGTTCTTGTTTATTTATCTTATATACTAGAGGTTCAAGGGTCATAATAAAAATCAATGGAGAGAGGGGACAGCCCTGTCTTGTTCCATTAGAAAGGCGCAATTTACGAGACACAAAACCTGAATTGATAACTCTAGCCGTTGGGTTTGTATATAATGAGAGCATACCTTGTTTAAATTTGTTTGGGAGTTGAAATTTGTCTAGCACCTTCTCCATGTATTGCCAATGTAGGCGATCAAACGCCTTTTCCGCGTCAAGTGCCAACAATAATCCCTCAGTTTTCTGTCTTTTCATTATTTCCAGTACATCTATAAATCTACGGGTATTATCCCCCACCTGTCTACCTGGCACAAAGCCTGCTTGTTCTGCCCCTATCAATTTGGGCAGTAGTGGTTTCAGTCTTAGTGCCATTACTTTTGCAAACAATTTTATATCTACATTAAGTAGGGATATAGGTCTTAGATTTACACAGCTGGTCGGTGGCTTTCCTGGTTTTGGTAATGTTATTATAATAGCTTCCAGCATTTCCGGGTGTACCTCACCTGAATCTAAAATGCTGTTAAAAAGTATTGTTAGATTTGGGATCAGTTCCTTTGCAAATTTAAAATAATAATAATTAGAAAACCCGTCTGGGCCTGGTGCTTTATGTTTTGAAGTTGTTTTTATAGCTTCCCAGACCTCCTCCTCTGTAAAAGGTTTGTTCAAGATCTCCGCCTCTTCCCGAGTCACACAGGGTAGTTCAACATCTCTTAGAAAAGTGGAAATCATATTTAATGTGGGTTGGGTTGTATTTGAATCCTCCTTCAAATTATATAAATATTCATAATATAATGCTAACTCATTAACAATTTGATTTGGATCTATCAATTTTGCACCTTTTGGGTTTACCAAGTATGGAATTTTTGATTGTGTTAACTTCTGTTTAATTTGAGACGCCAATAGTTTGCTCGCTTTATTACCCTGTGTATAATATTTAAATTTGGATTTTCTCAAATTACGTTCCGTTACCTTCAATTCAAAATTTTCTAATTGTTTTTTAAGTTTAAAAAGTTTATTTCGTAGGCAATTATTTAGAGTTTGTTTATATTGTTTCTCTATTTCTCCTATAGATTTAAGGAGTTTTTGCTTTTCCTCTTCAAATTTACGTTTTGCCCTTGCGCCTTGTTTTATAAGTATTCCCCTCACTGTGGCCTTATGAGCTAACCATGTAACTGCTATAGATGTATCATGATTAGTGTTTTCTTTGAAAAACTGATTAATTGTATTCCTAATCTCTATTTCTCCCATTTTATTATCTAATAATGCTTCATTCAGACGCCATGGGCCCTTGGCTCTTGCCTGATATGTAGTATCAAATGTGGAACATACTGGGCCATGGTCTGACCATATTATTGGATCTATAGTTACCTTTACTAGAGATTGGAGTGTAGATGCATCTGTCAAACACATATCTATCCTTGAGTACTTTAAATATACCGCTGAATAAAACGTATAGTCTCTAAGTTGAGGGTATTTAGCCCTCCAAGTATCATATAGACTGTGAGTTAGCATTAATTTTGCTAATCTGGCACTTAAAGCAGCCTTTCTCGTAGTTGGTGTCTCATCTCCTGAAACATCAAACTCTGGATCCAACGTGCAATTAAAGTCACCGCACATATATAATTTGCCTTGTTTATATTTCTCGATGTGTTTTATTGCTTTCTGTAAAAAGCTTATTTGATTTCTATTTGGTGTGTATATGTTTGCTATTGTTACTTTTTCCTCACCTAAGGAACCCACCAAAATAAGTAATCTGCCTTCCTTATCTTTATATTCTCTATCACATTTAAATGGCCAGTCTGCATGAAACAGCGTACTCACTCCCTTTGTTTTATTTTGGGCATATGCATGATAACTAAGCGGATATCTAGGTGAGGTAAGAACTGGGGGTCTCTGAGCACTAAAGTGTGTTTCCTGCAAACACGCAACCGCCGCCTGTGATTTATACAGTTGCTGGAACAACAATCTCCTTTTATGGGGCGTATTAAGGCCATTCACATTGAATGTTAGGATATTAAAGTAATGAACCATATTATAGCACTATTTGACCTCATTCCTAACTCCATAGTGCTCTATAATCTTTATATTTACTCTGTTTAGCCATGAGAAATCCTTTAATTTAGTTTTAATCTTATTTGCATACATAATTAAGAAATTACTGATATAGAAAAGTCTCATATGCTCATAGGTACCTGAAACAAAACAACAAAGATCTATATATTTAAAAAAAAAAGAAAAAGTTAGACAAATCGTCTTAATCTTGCAGGTCTGCCCTGCAACATAAAACATCGGTGGTTAATTAACCCCCTTAGGGTATTTCCACCAAATTGAGGGGGTGATTGAAAATGAAAATGCGGGTGCCAAGCCATATCCTGCTTATATATTTATATACCACTGCCTGGTTTTTAAAACTGTAGCATAATTACAAAAAAAAAATATATATATATATATAATTTTACCTTTCCTTTAAATTCCCTTCCCCTCCTCTCCTCCTCCTCTTGGGATGGGATCAGAGGAATCTGAGCAGTCAGAGGAATCAGAGGAGGTAGAGGGAAGGAGGAAGAGGATGAAGAGAAAAAACACACACAAAAAAAATAAAATAATATATACTCACACACATATACATACACATACACATACACATACACATACATATACACATACATAAAAATACACATATGCCCTCCTCTTCAACACCCCTCCTCTCCCTCCCGCCCATCTTTGAAAGAGTAAATCATTAAGTATAATACAATGGAGTCTTTCTAACTCCTATCCTCCTTTTTATCATCCGACCATCTAATGCCTTCCCTTGCCACCATTTTACATTGTATACCATTTTTCATCAAGACTGTTTTGCCTCAATTAAGTTCAATCCTTTATATATTTTTCAGTTCAATCATAAATTAATATGCTGTCTCCACTTCTTTTCTTTGCATTATATGACCAGCTATTTTCCCTTACGTACTGCCGTCCATTCTGGTAGCATTTCTCTCACATGTGAACTGTCCACCTTTTCTGAAGGAGTTCCTATTAGACCCCATTTATGTAGTAATTGTAGTCCTTCTTCAGGGTCTTCTATCTTTGTCATCATTCCGTTTCTCCAAATCAGCAATTTAGTTGGGAATCCCCATCTATAATTCACGTTATTATCTCTTAAATATTTAGTAACTCTTTGAAAATCTCTTCTTCTTGCTATAGTCATAGCAGATAGGTCCGCAAACAGTGAAATATGCGCGTATGCTGACGGCATTGTTGTAGCCCTTCTTTGGGTGGATAAGATCATCTCTTTTGTACTGAAATAATGTAGCCTCACCACGATATCTCTGGGAACCTCAGTAGTTAAAATTTTTGGCTTTGGCACCCTATGTGATCTATCAAACCGCAGATCTTCTGTAGTGAGAGTGGGAACTATTGCCTTGAACAACTCGACTAAATAAGGTGGTATATCTGCCCCCTGGACTGTTTCAGGCACACCCCTAACGCGGATATTATTGCGTCTAGACCTATCCTCTATATCCGCCATTTTTCCCTGGAGTTTTTGAAAGTCCTCTTCCATTTTGATAAGTTTTTCCCTCATTTTGTTGTTGTTCTCGCAAATCTCATCCATTTTTTCTTCCAGAGCAGATGTCCTTGTACCCAACTCATGAACTTCCTTGCGTATTTCTTCCGATATTTTTCTGAAATCTAGCTGTAATGATGTTCTCAGGGTGGAGAGCATGTCTGCCAATCTTTTTTCTGACAAGGAGAGATCTTCTGCATTTTCTCCTAATATTTGTGTAGAATCTGTATCAGAGCCTGCTTCAGAGTGATATGAGGGAGATCTCGCACTGCCTCCGGCACCCCGCTCTGTTCTTCCTCTGTCTTTCTTATTTGTTTTAAAGAACTCATGTTGTCTCTGTGCTTTCGGTGGCGCCATCGTGTTTTCGTGTAGGTAGTGCTGAAAACTGTATTCAATTTTATAAGTTGATACAGTGTTGAGGTGCTAAAAAAAAAAAGGGAGGGAAAAATATATTTAACTTTTTTTTCCCCTTTTCTCTTCCTTTCCCTTCTCTCTTTCCTCTTTCCTCTCCTTTTCTTGTTCCTTTTCTTGTTCTTGATTTAATTCACTGTTCACTCCTTTCCTCTCCTCAGTCTCCTCAGAGCGTTTTTTTTTTTTTTTAAATAATTTTATATTGCTCTGTCTCCTTTATATCACTTTATCATTGCTTCAGTTGCAATTTGGATTACCTTTTAAATCACTTATTTACTTTAAATCTTTCCCACAATCTTAAAACAATTTGAAGCAATTTACAATGCTTTGCAATGCCTTGCAGCGTTCAAAATCTCTTATTAACCGTTTAAAGCACTTACAGCCGAATATATAGCACTTTAGAGCTCTTAAATCCTTCCTGTTGCTTTAAAACTCTTTGAGTTTGCTTAGAGGCAATCTGAAATACTTTGTATCTCTTTAGATCAGTTTGTATCACTTGTATCGCTCTGCGTCTCTTTGCCTCTCTTTGTATCACACTGTATCGTTTATTTTCACTCTGTGCCGCTTTAGTTCATTTTATATACTTTGTTTCACTCTGAATCACCTATTTCACCTTTGGGCCACTTAAGATCATTTGGTAACCCATTAAAGCATTTTAAGACCAAAATAAAGACAGAAAAATAAATAAAAATAAATCGAAATGCTTGCTTTGATTGTTGCCTCACTTTGGGTGCTTAGCCTTAGCTTTGCTTTATATGAAGCACTGCTATATAACAGTCTCCTGCTCCTGCTCCCCTCTCCATTACCCTCCTCAAGGTGATTCTGGGATAACTCTCCGTTACCTTCAGTAATCAGGCTGCAAGATGAAATCTACGAGGAAATGGCATATAGGCTAAAAGGCAAACAACACATTTATGAAAAAATTTGGGTGAGGTGGAAATGAAATGAGAGTAAATTAAAAGAAAATAAGGGGAAAGAAATAAGCAAAATAGCCTCATTAATACAGACGGCTAATAAAAGTTAGGCGGTACAAAACAAACGAAGGGAGACGAGGGAAAGAGAACGAGAACAGGAAAAAAAAAAAAAAAAAAAACAGATTGATATAGACGTTTAATATGAAACTCCATAAATTAAAAAAAAAATTGGAAATACAGACTCATAAAAGAAAGAATTACTATAATTGTACTTTTTTTTTTCTTTATCTATATATTTTTGTCTAATGTAAAAAAGAATTCAGTGTAAAGATGTATAAAAAAAAAAGAAAAAAAAAAGTGTTACTGAAGCTAAAATAAGTTAGAAGAGATTGTAAAATGTATAAAAGTAAAAGATGGTAATAGAATATTTTGTATTGTGAATGGTATCTCTCTATTTCCGTATATTATTTATTTATTTATTTTATTTATTTACGTCTTTTATTTATTTATTTTTATTTATTTATTTATTTATTATTTTTTTTTCACTGATGCACAGTGTTGTTTTTTCTGTAATTTGAAAAAGTAAAATAAAGATTTAAACATGAAAAAAAAAATAAGTGACAGCCAGCTGACCATGTTCCCCACTCCCAATCCTCCCATCACCCATCCCGTCATTTCCCCTGTTTGTCCGGTCCTGAATTCTGATGGATCATTATTTTCCCCATCATCATCCCTAACATTCCCATCATCCTCATCCATCCCTGCACTACCTTCTCTGCCTAATCCTAACATTTCATCCGCCATTCCTTCCCTACGCTCTCTCTCCGTCAATAATCCTACCCTCCCACTTGCATCCACCCAGTTCTCTAACCCCTCCTCACCTGCTACTGTCATCCTACTACACCTGCCTCTGCTAATCCCTCTCCGTTCTCTCTCCTTCCCACTCCTCCCACAGCCCAAGTTCCCACCTCTTCAGCTTCATTTCCGTACCCCGGATGTCCCACCTCCTTCCCTAATCCCTGCCCAACTAACCCGCCCTCCCCAGGTTCCACCTCAGCCCCTGCCCAGATGGCCTGGCCATACCCCTTCCCTTATCACATGGCCCTGCCCTATCCAAACCAAGCCTACTTCCTTCCCCAAGCCACTCCCCAGACCCCGGTCACGCCCAATCCGGCACAGTCTACCCCGGATGTGCCCACATCCAACATGGCCGCTACTACCTCCATTAACCCTAATGCAGCTTCCTTTCACACCTCCAATATGGCGGCCCCCAGTCATCCAGCACCCCTAATGCCGGTACTTCCCGGTGACTACTCATCCCAAGCTCATAATCCACTGGCCACTCCAGCATCTGGGATTACCTCATTTCCCCCGGTTCTGACACCTCAAATGGCCCCATTACTCAGAGGGGTCCAGGTCACAGACGAAGATGAGTATGAGGAGGGATCCCAGGGCTCACAGGATGCCACAGGGCCCCCGCCCCGCCGTTCCCTCGATGATCCTTTCGTTCATACGGGCCGGGGGGATCGGGCCCCTCCTAAATATGTAGCTTTTAATCCTACTCAGGCTAGTGCCCTGATGAAATCACTCCCTGACCCAGAAAAGCAACCTATGCCTTTTTACCGAGGGATAGTTCAGATTCAAAAGACTTATTCCGCAGCATGGCGTGATTTACTGAGCATTTGTGCTATTAAAGCCGGAGATGCATACTGGCCCAGCATAGCCCGCCACCTCAGTACAGATCTGCTTATAAGTGACATTGATTACCCCTCCGGAGTAACTTTTTGCAACCAACTAAAAGAGTGGGCTAAGGACAAACTTGCTGATCAGGCTGCTGGCCTTACTGATATTGTACAGGAAAAAGGAGAATCAGTGGAAAAGTTTCATGCAAGACTGGTTACAGATTTGGGATTTGATCTGACAGACAAGATCCATTCTCAAATGCTGTCTGGTGCATTTGTCCAAGGTGTAAAAGACTCCATACGAAAGGGAATCATTGCTGCACGCCCTGAATATAAAGTAGTCCCTCTGGATACCTTACTCCTAGTTGCTAGGGGTCTGGAATCTGCCCAAACTCCTAGAAGGCCTAATTCAGCTCCTCTCATGGTGTCTCGCCCCGGACCTGTCCCAAAAGGCACCAAACCCGAGGATGGATTTTGCTTTAATTGCAAAGCTAAAGGACACTTCAAAAATGATTGCCCAGAACCCAAGAAAGTGTCCAAGCCTGCTCCTGGCCCCAAGGCCTCAAAGACAGTTCCAATTGTAGAGGAACCAGATGATTAGGAAATTGGCAAGCCTGTGTCATTAACCCCTGTCATGGCAGTGTCTACAGGGGATAAGGGGGGGGCACTTGCCACTGTGACTCTACCCGTTGAAGGACAACCTACTACATTTCTTGTTGACACAGGTGCAGCCCGAAGTGTTCTACGAGAACAAGATCTGCCAGACCCATCATTTCTGTCAAATATTGATGTCTCTTGTGTAGGAGTGGATGGCCTACCAAGACACAGTCCTTTAACAACTCCATTACGAGTTGGCAACTACCCTAGCTTGCTTGCTCGTTTTGTAGTATCCTCCACATGCCCCATTAACCTGTTAGGCGCTGATGTCCTCTCACGCCTGCAGGCATCTATAATTTTCACTCCAGATGGACAAGTAGAGTTATCTACCCCTCTGTCTGTGTCAGACACCTCAGCCTTGTGCTCCCTGCCTTTGATGCTCCATTTAGAGGAACCCCATGGGGAGGCAAAATAACTGAGGTCCAATTTCCCTGATTCCCTGAAGACACAAGTACCTGCAAAACTATGGTCCTCAGGCCCAGAGGACATAGGTCACCTGAAAGTTCCACCTGTGGTGGTAAAGCTCATTCCAGGAGCAAAGCTGCCAAGGAAACCACAATACCCTTTAAAACCAGCCTTTAAAACCAGCCAAGCTGCAGCTATCTCAATTCAAATCAAAGCACTCTTGGAGAAGGGTGCTCTTGTAAAGTGTGAATCAAAATGCAACACCCCATTATTTCCTGTGAAGAAGAAGACTCCAAAAGGTGAACCAGAGAAATACAGAATGGTCCAGGATCTCCGTGCAGTGAATGAAGCCACAGTCCTGGACACCCCTATTGTGCCAAACCCACACACTCTGCTCTCTGGGGTCCCACCTTCTGCAAAATACTTCACAGTCATTGATCTGGCCAATGCCTTCTTCAGTGTACCACTGGATCCAATTTGCCAATACCTGTTTGCCTTCACACATGAAAAGCAACAGTATACATGGACTGTCATGCCCCAAGGGGCACAAAATTCTCCAAGCCAATTTGCAAAGGCCATGTGCTCTATCCTTGACCCATGGCAATCAGACCATCCAGAAGTTGTCCTACTCCAGTATGTGGATGATTTGCTGCTCTGTGGAGATGACATACCCACAACAGAAGAATGTTCAATTAATCTCCTTTGCTATCTAGCAGACCAAGGATGCAAAGCTTCACTTCTCAAGCTTCAATTTTGTCAACCCACTGTCATCTTCCTTGGCCATTGTCTATCCCAAGGTACTAGACATCTCACCCGTGACCGAGTTAGAGCAGTACTGGATATTCCACCCCAAGGACATCAAAATCTCTACATGCCTTCTTAGGCCTCATTTCCTACTGCCGAGCATGGATCCCAGAAGCCTCTCTGCTCATGCAACCACTCTATGATGCTCTCAAGTCAGACCCATTCTGCCTGACCAATGAGGCACTAGACAACTTCGGTACACTAAAACGTGCCATTGCATCTGCTCCTGCTCTAGGCCTACCAGACTATACCAAACCCTTCAAGTTGTTTGTCTCTGAAAGACAAGGCCACGCTACAGGAGTCCTTACCCAAACAAATGACTTAAGAGGCCGTCAAAGGCCTATTGGATTTTTCTCCTGCCAGCTAGATATCGTGGCCAGAGGGACCCCTTCTTGCCTTCGGGCCGTTTTTGCAGCAAGAGAACTTATTGAAAGAACTGCAGACCTGGTCCTTGGCCACCCTCTAGTTGTCTTGGCTCCTCATGACATTTCTGCCATCATCAACCAAGTACAACTCAAGCATGTGTCTCCTGCAAGACACCTACGCCTCCAATGTCACCTCCTATTACCTGACAACATTACCATACAAAGATGTCAAGTTCTCAATCCGTCCACTCTTCTCCCACTACCTGAGGGAGGTATCCACTATGGGTTTATCATGGATGAAACCTACATCTACCTTCTTGCTGGTACCATCAAGAGAATGCATCCTGATTTATCCTTTCATGATGAACAAACTCCTCTCTGCGAGGGACCAGGATATGCCTTCTGTACCATGTGGTACAAGCCAAACATCACTCCTGAACCTTGCTACGAAGATGAACTTTATCATCTGGTGGAGGTGAAACTCACTGCACAAGACTTCTACTGTGACTCTGAAGGTAACAGCATGGCCTTGATTCAACTACCTTCAGAACTCAAATACTTGTACCGTCATTGGGATACTGCCATTCCACATGTCCCTGTCACCAAGTTGAAAACAAAATCATGGAATGATCTTGGGCCCATGGCAAAATTATGGGCCACCATGGATGAATCACAGCTACAGGAAAATGGCATTGCCAAATACCCAACTGACCATCTTGAAGCATGGCCACGCCACTTCCTGAAAAATGAATTTCAAGATCTGGTCATAGTGAATGACTATGACCCAGAGACACCTCATGACTGTTTTGAACAGATGAAAATGGAAACAATACACCTACCAACTGTACATGAGGATCCACTAACAGATCCTGACCTCACTCTGTTTGTGGACGGTTCAAGGTATGCTGATGAAGAAGGAAAATACCACACAGGATATGCCGTAACCACAACAGATGAAGTTATCAAATCATCATCTTTACCACCAGCAATGTCTGCACAAGAAGCTGAATTGCAAGCTCTGACTTCAGCATGCAAGATCTCCGAAGGAAAACGTGCCAACATCTACACAGATTCAAGATACGCTCTGGGTGTGGCACATGACTTTGGACTAATTTGGAAAACAAGAGGATTTCTTACCACTGCCGTTACACCAGTCAAACACAGCTCTGCAATCAAGGAACTAATGGACGCCCTCCTACTCCCTGAAGAAGTGGCCATCCTGAAAGTGAAGGCACATGGGAAGTTGGATACAGATGAAGCAAATGGCAACCACTTAGCTGATCAGGCTGCTAAGCAAGCAGCAAGAAAATTGCAGGAAGTGGATGAAGAAGTGTCCGGACACGAAGAAATTCCTATATTTACCTTGCAGACTCTTCCTACTGACCTAAGAATCTTACGGGAACAGCAAGCTACAACTGCCCCCGAAGAAATACAGAAATGGAAGAAGAAAGGAGCAGTCCTAAAGGATGGAGTATACTACAACAACTTTAGATTCTGCCTTCCTAAGAATTTATATCCAGCAGTTGTCCAATGGGCACATGGACCTGCACATCTGTCAAAAGACTTAATGGCTGCCCTCATACAGAAGTATTATGAAGCACCTGGAATCACAACATTGATCAACAGCTTCTGTAGGGCCTGTGTCATTTGCGCAAAATGCAACCCAGGAAAACCAACTAAAGTGCCCTTGAAACATCTGGCTAAGCCTATGTACCCATTCCAGAGAATTCAGATTGACCACATACAAATGCCCAAGAGTGGGCCTCATGAATATGCACTAGTAATAGTAGACATGTTTTCAGGCTGGCCTGAAGCCTACCCAGTAACCAATATCACTGCAAAAACAACAGCAAGACGTCTACTTACAGACATTGTATGTAGATTTGGACTTCCAGAAGTTATTGAAAGTGACCAGGGCCCAGCCTTTACAGCAACAGTGACTAAAGAAATTTGGACTGCTCTGGAAGTGACCCTAGCTTTTCACACCCCTTACCACCCACAAAGTAGTGGCAAAGTGGAACGCATGAATGGCACCCTAAAAGCCAGAATGTTAAAAATGTCACAAGAAACAAAGATGCCCTGGCCAGAAAGCCTGTCAATAGCTTTATTCAGCGTTAGGCACACACCTAGAGGGAAGCACTCATTATCCCCATATGAGATTCTATTTGGGACTGCACCCAGACTAGGTTGTTATTACCCGCAACAGTTGCAGCTTCAAACTGATGTTTTAGTAGACTATGTAAATGAACTTGCAAGTGCCTTGAACAAAATACATGCCCAAGTTTTCTCTTCAATTCCAGATCCCGATTTTGACACAGGTACCCACAACCTGGTTCCCGGAGATTGGGTTCTGGTCAAGAAATTTGTGCGGAAACACACTCTGGAACCAAGATTTGACGGACCATTCCAAGTTCTCCTGATCACTTTAACTTCCGTCAAGTTGGCCGGCAGGCCACATTGGATCCACGCTTCCCATTGCAAGAAGACTCCTGCCCCAGAGGAAGCAGATACCACACAACCATGTGCATCTGGTACATCATCTCCTTAATTAGCTTAATTAAGGCCCAACAAGTAGCCATTACTAAAGATGCCAGTGGGTATACCTTCTGGTACAATTCTTCATGTACCCGTGTGGCTACTTACACTTTTGATTACTGTGACATAGTAGACTGCCCATTCCCTACGTCACAAATTCAAAATATCTATAGAGATATCCCACATGTAAAAGACCCCTATGTTTGTGTAGTTGACAAACAATGGGGGCATAACTGTAACCATTGGGGGGCTGCAGGGTGGAATGCTGGGCCTGCCTGGGGTTACAAACCCAAAAGTGCCTTATCTAAGGTAGATGGCCATGGTAGATCCCTCCTCCAAAGAATGACTCTAAGGAAGCCTGGAGGAGGTACACCCATGAAATTAATCCTAAATATTGAGCATCCCAGCCCAACAGATGCAGATCAGTATGTAATGGGAATGTATTGGAAGAAAGGTTCCTATAACAAATTAGGGCACTTCTACCTGAAAGATATGTGCCACTCCCCAGAGTGGCAAGGGGCCACCCATATGGTCTCAAATCCATTAAAACCACACATCCAGTCCTTTAAAGACATGATGGCCATTGCTAACCCCACCTTTTAAGATACCATGGCCGCGGAAACAGGTTTTAATGATGTTAATTTATGGTTAGAATGGATGAAATATAATGCCAACAAACATAACAGAACTGCATGCTATGTGTGTGGTGGTGCCCGACCTCACCTCGGCACCGTACCTTTAACCTTGCCAGTAGATATAGAAGAATGTGTTCTGAGTCTTTTTGCCTACCACTACAACTTCAATAGGTCCCTCTGCGAAGCATGGACAGTAGAATACCCTCTACTAACCAAGGATGTCAAACCCCCAGACGGTGTTACAGTTTATAAAGGTAACTACACCTGTTATGCTAATTATGATGGAATTGGTAAATTCTTGGGTAACTTCTCCAAAGGGTATTGTGCTACCTACAGAACTGTCCCTATGCACCTGTTACAATTCCATACTAGGTCATTGGGGGACATTTACTGGTTGTGTGGGGATTTACAGCTAAGATCCAGGATGGACAAGGAATGGTGGGGGGAGTGTACTCTGGCTAAAGCCATCATGCCTATACATATTATCTCTGACACACACCCTGACATACATGAGTCCATACACACACCAGCCAAGGTTAAGCGTGAAGCCCCAGTAAGAGGTAGTTTTGACCCTCACATTTATATTGATGCCATTGGGGTGCCTAGGGTGGTGCCTAATGAATTTAAAGCAAGAGATGAAGTTGCTGTGGGGTTTGAATCACTTTTTACCATAGTTACTGCAAACAAGAATTTAAATTGGATAAATTACATTTACTACAACCAACAACGTTTTGTTAACTACACCAGGGATGCCCTCTAGGGTTTAGCCGAACAGCTGCAGGCTACATCTCAAATGTCCTTCCAGAATAGAATGGCCTTAGACATGATTCTAGCTGAAAAAGGGGGTGTATGTAAAATGTTGCCCGACACCATGACCTGTTGTACTTACATCCCAGAAAACACAGGTCCTAATGGTAAAGTCACTTTGGCCATAGAGAAATTAAATGAGCTCTCTGAAGAGTTAAAAAGGAATTCTGGGATAAAAGATCCCTGGGAAAGATGGTTTGGTTGGATGACAAGATGGCAAAAAGCTTTAATGCATATTGGTATGGCAATACTAATTTCTCTTTTTATTTTTGCTCTTCTCGTTTGTTGTGTCCTCCCTTGTCTGAGAAAATTCCTACAGAAGACTGTAGACCAAGCAACACCAACTTTTGCACATCTGACAGTTGATGACCAAGATTTCCAAGATCTCAACTCACCTTGTATACCGCTGCAAACTATCCCTTCTACTGATAAAGTGCAAGAGTTTTAGGTAGGGAACCAGCTTAGGGATAGCGTCCGTCTCTATGGAACTGACTGCCGTGCGGAGAAGTGGTGGACTAGCCACCATGGGCCACCAGCGGAGTGAAGAGATTTCCTGACCGTATTGACGGATGTGCTGCAGCCTGTTAGGGAAAGGAAGGGACAGAATTGCACTTTGCAATAACACCTAGCTAGCGGTCACTGGGTTTCTGTGCCTTTGGGCTAACACATCTTCTGGTATTAACAAATAAAGTTTATCTTTTTTAGAATCTAACATTTCATAGGGGGGACTGATGTAGAATTATTAAAAAACCTGTATTGAATTTTTGTACTAACTCCATTTGAACTTCATTTCATGACAGATTCGCCATTTTAACTACATTACATGACAGAATTTCCTAACAGCATTTAGTATAATGAATAGAGACTGTATTTTCTAGAAGGACATGACTAACACCGGACTTATTGAGTTCCTGTAACATGTAACAAAGTATAGCCAAGGCCATGAGAAAGCTGCTCTAATGAAATGTTCTTTCATAAAAAAGAACCCTGAGCCTGAGCACGAGTCTGACATCACTAACTACCCAAAATGACGCCCAAGCCCCCCTTCCCACCGAGTAAGCCTCGTGCTGGGTAAGATGGCGTTTGAGCCATCTGTCCACACCCGTGTCCAGAATAACGCCACCTCCCGGTGGGAGGACACCTAGCTAACCACTTAGTTCTTGAGCCAATTAATAATATTGATGGGTGGACATTGACATAACCACTTAACACTTAATCCAATTAATGATGTTTATTTACTGTTATCTTGATATTCAATGATTGTAACGAGAATATACCCCTACACGCAGGATCCAGCCAAACAGAAGACAGCACAGAGGAGAGATACGTCTACCGGACCTTAGAGTGGCCGGACTCGACGTAATAGGAGAAGTACAGAGTCAGGAACGATCCGAGGTCAAGGGCACAAAGAGACAGCGTAAACGAGAACTAGCCGGGGTCTGGTACACAGGAATCAGCAAGCCGGCAAACAGTACAGACAAGGATAAAGCGAAAACGAAGTCAGAATACAAAGCCAAGGTCAAATACAGAGAAACACAACTGAACACAACACGCACTAAAGGGAACTGTAGCAGAAACCACGATAGGGCAAGGAACTAAGGGAAAAGGGTAAGTATAAGTAGCCTTAAAACTAATGTGATTGGCTCCTGTCACTTCCACACCCCCAAAAGGTAAGTGTATGGGGTGATTGGCATGACAGGAGCCAATGGGAGCCTTTTTGCAATTTTGGCTCCCACTGTCTCTTTAAGAGCGCGCCCGAGACTAGCTGCAGGCGGGACACGTGACCGCAACTCGCGGTCACTGCCCGTCTTCCAGTTTGGAGAGTCGGATGAGCCGCGCGCGGCTCGTGCAGCCGCAGGACCGCGCGCGGCTTGAAGAGAGGACCGCGGCCGGCCCCCGGATAAGGTAAGTAACGCTACAATGATGATGTAATTTTGCTCTTATAAGGGTCTGCGAGCCCGCTTTTAACCAGATGCCATTACATTTTCTCGAAGTGCTTTTAACCTGAACTCCGTGTGTCAGTGTGAATTTACTTCTGCGTATACGCAATTTAATCATCTCAGATTTGGACAGGAGCAGATAGACATTTAAACATATTTGTTTATTTCTAAATTAATCTACATCAATTATACCACTTATGCCATATCATTGAGCAGTGCGTCTGCCCAATTAAATGTGAGTAACCATTTGGTATTTTTATACACTCTCCTGGTTTTATCACAGTGAGCACTATTGTTGTTTTTTATTTTAAATATGGTCCCCATCTGACAAGATATCTACTTACAACACTCCCTCCTGTATTCAATAAGTGGGGATTATACCACTGTACGCTGTTTACACTAGAGCTAGCTTTTAGCTCTCAAAAATGTGAGTAGGACCATATAGACCTTTTTTATTGGCTGATACCTATTTGGATTTTATTGCACTGTTAGATTTTCTTTTCTCTTTCATACGGATCCCACGAACCCCTTGATCCACTACTCCATAGACGTCTCTACCTCAGATAGAACTGTGATTGTTCTCTCATGCCAAGGTTTTACTGGACTCTTTTTGGATATATTATTTTTTATTGTTCCCTCTCTCTGTATTATATATCATTGTTTATTTCTATTTTACTACTTGCTTATATTTAATTGTACATATTATCTCTGTGGCGCCACCTTTTTCTACTTCCTTATACCTATATACCTATAGGGTCTGTGAGGGAGCCCTATCCTTTAGGTGTTCTGCCTTTTTAAAGTTTTTAAGCGCTGATCCTTCTGTACACTGAGAAATGTGGATGTTGAGAAATGCCAATGAAAACCTCAATAATTATCAGACCATTCTAAAGCAGTTTAGTAGGAAATATTGGGACATCACCCAAACACTCATAGCAACTTTGAGCTGTAGTGGTTAAAACACTTACCCTGCCTTTTAAAGTTTTATTATTATTTACTCTTAGAACCACAGGGCCCCTTGTTTCATATTAGAACTGGAAAAAATAACAAATACATCCTTCTCAGCATATTGTGCAATTACAAAAAAAACACGAACAAATATAAATTATGCAGGTAAATAGAATCAATTTGGAACAAACATACCCTAATTGTTCTTTTGTTTCGTTTGTCCCAATGAAGAATATTATTTTTACCTGCATCGACTGCGACAGCACCCTCCCCTGTATTTGTGTTTCATATCACCTTCACATTTTGGCTAGCAAGAACAGCAAGTAAGATTCAAATCAATACTATGACATTGTACCAAATCTATATTCTGGCACCTTGCCTGCCCTCATATTTATCACTTTAGTTCCAAACTATTTGGCTTACACCCACATAAATGTCTGCATGAAGATGCTGTCACAGATGTAAAGTAGAAAATAATTTATATTGATTTGCTGGATCCAACCATGCCGAATCCCTGTTAGCCTTTTTGTGCCACTTAATTGACACAAACAAAATTCTTTTAACCCGTATGAATATTTGACTTGCTAATGCTCTAGTGACATTTCTCATTATCATGTCTGCTGAAGAGGGTTTGGACTTTTGATGCCCTTTGGGAGACATTTCTTTTTGTTCAAAAGTACTTCATAAAATTGTTCCTTGAACCATAATCAACATAATAACATATAGTGATAATAGTTCTTGGGGTATCCCTTTAAAATAGCCAAACTGGGCGGAAAACGCAAAAAGAGAACATTTATTTTTGCCTAAAATGTCCAAGTCAGTTCTCAACTTGCTGCTTAATGATTAGACCTCTAGGCAAGAATTAAATCAGACATTCAATTATAGTGTAAATAAGTAGTAAGCTCGGAATTTAAAAGTTGTATAATAACATTAAGTTAGAGAGTCTCAAAGCAGTCATTACTGGCTATTTCACTAATCGTTTAATATTAGATTGATAATTATTTTGCCTGATATCCATTGTAGGAGAAGAGCTTTCTCAAACAGAAAATGGCAGAGTATGGAGGGTTATAAAAGAAAGGAGCCAAGAAAATATAGAAACAGGAATAAATAATACTGATTATCTACAATACATTGACAGGCACACAGTCGGACCTTACCCAACCCTCATAAAGACACGGACACAAGTTATACTGTTGGATATATTAGTCCACAGCTTTATTGAATTTTAAATAAATTAATTAAGGAATAACAAATGGGGTCATTGCCAACAGAACTTATTAAAATCAATATCCCCCTAGCAATGACCCCCCAATAATAACAATATATAACAATCAAAATAACATGTTAATGCTATGGCCACGTTTCCACCAGGTTAAATTGTAGGGGTGTACCGAGACACCGCTACCCAACTTATTGATTGTAGGGGTGTACCAAGACACCGCTACCCACCATATCAATTGTAGGGGTGTACCAAGACACCGCTACTCACCATATTAATTGTAGGGGTGTACCAAGACACCTCTACCCACCATATCAATTGTAGGGGTGTACCAAGACACCGCTCCCCACCAGTTCCAGTGTAGGGTGTACCAAGACACCTCCACACCCCCAGGTTCGGAGCCACTGACGAGCTCGAACCTACCAACCACGTGCAACACTGCCCAATCCACACTAAAACCACAAGATGCCCACTTTCTCCTCCATCTGCCCTCCGGTTTAACAAGGTCATTCCCCGCCGCTGTGAAAAAACGGGTAATCATCTAACCTAACCAAATACAGGGAGGGTGGGAGGGACAACTGACAGGAAAGCTTAATTTAATTTACAATGGCCACTTCATAAAATGGCTGGTGTAAATACTCCCCTTATGGCTCCGCCCCACCCAGCATGCTAGCTGACACTAACTTCCTGTGGCTGCTATGCCTACCTCCTGGCTCTGTCAAGGCCTATTCCTCTTAGCTGCGCTGATCCATGGGCTACAAAACTGTTATTTTATTATTTTCATTTGCTTCTGGCCAAGAGTGATTGATAACAGGCACATCTACTGTCTGTTAACAAACATTTCTAAAGCTCAATCTTGTTCTTCAATTTATTTCTTTACTGATCTTTCTACCTTTATGTAAATTATTATACTTACACCTCATGTTAAGCACTTGTAATTGGCAGTCATCCAGGAAAAGAGGGTGGCTCCAAAACGCTTCAAATGTGAAATAACTCGTTAATCTGTTTGATAATCTTTTTAATTTATTTGTTTTCCATTTTTCATAATTAAACATACTTGAGCAGAAGGATTGAAATGTTGACCTCCCAGTCACCCTTTCTACACAAAATGCTTAAAAAAGAATACTGAAACATAGGGTAAGATCTCAAAACTAGAACTGGCCAGTCAAACCTGGGACTATTGGAAGGTATGCTCATGCTAAATAAGAAAGAGGTATAGTCTAAACAAAAAACGAGAACTAGAATGTTATTATGAGGTAGTTATTATTACTCATTAAATATGCAGTAATTTATTTATTACCAGTTATTAATGTGACGAGTATACTACTCTCAATGTAGCAGGGCAGAGACTAATCTAACATAACAAGTACCGTATATACTTGAGTATAAGTCGAGTTTTTCGGCACATTTTTTGTGCTGAAAAACCCCAACTCGACTTATACTCGAGTCGATGTCCGTATTATGGCAATTTACACTGCCATAATACAGACAAGGGGCTGTGGGGGCTGCAGAGAGTGTTTACTTACCTCCCCTGCAGCTCCTGTCAGCTCCCTTCTCCTCCGAGCCGGTCCGGTCAGCTCCCCTGTCAGCTCGCAGTGTAAGTCTCGCGAGAGCCGCGAGGTCAGAGCGCAGCCGCGAGACTTACACTGGGACTTGCAGAGGGAGCTGACCGGACCAGCGCGGAAGAGAAGGGAGCTAACAGGAGCTGCAGGAGAGGTAAGTAACAGCTTCCTGCCAGCCCCCCTCTACTGAACTGCCAATGCCACTGGACCACCAGGGAGTGAGAGCCCCCATCCCTGCCATGTATCAAGCAGGGAGGGGGGACGAAAAAATTAATACAAATTTAAATAATAACATATTAATAATAATAATAATAATAAAAAAATTATAATAAAATGTATTAATATAACAAAAAAAATTATATTAAAATTATAATAATTAAAAAATAATATTAAAAATGCCCACCCCCCACCAAGGCTCTGCATCACACTCTGCATCACACACACACACTGCATTCATACACACACACTGCACTCATACACACACACTGCATTCATACACACACACTGCATTCATACACACACTGCACTCATATACACACACACACTGCATTCATACACACACTGCACTCATATACACACACACTGCATTCATACACACACTGCACTCATACACACACTGCACTCATACACACACTGCATTCATACACACACACTGCATTCATTATATACACACACTGTAAATAAATATTCAATTAATATATTTTTTTTAGGATCTAATTTTATTTAGAAATTTACCAGTAGCTGCTGCATTTCCCACCGTAGTCTTATACTCGAGTCAATACGTTTTCCCATTTTTGGGGGGTAAAATTAGGGGCCTCTGCTTATATTCGGGTCGGCTTATACTCGAGTATATACGGTAATTGTATGAAAAACATTTGGTGCTATTTCACTAAACGGCAAGCTGCAATGAGTTGAGGACTGCCTCGTAGCACCCTTAACCCCTTAAGGACCAAACTTCTGGAATAAAAGGGAATCATGACATGTCACACATGTCATGTGTCCTTAAGGGGTTAAAGGAACCCTAAAGTCACCTGGCCACCAAGTATGTGGTATAAGTGTAGTGGTCCTGTCAATTTAACCCAGCAAGGTAAAATATTACTGTTTTGCTGAAATGTTTTACCAGATTAAACACACCTCCAGTGGCTGTTACACTGACAATGACAGAGAGACATTAGCTGGGATCATAAGCAATACCAATGCTTCTTTGCTTTCATATTGTGTATTCTACATATTTATTTGATGCTCAGGACTTCAAGGACCACTAAAAGTACCCACACAACTTCCTTTCAGTATTGTGGTCTAGGTGCAGTGGCCCTTTTGTTTTGACCCTGCAGTATAAAGCATTGCCGTTTTGTAGATATGGCAATGTTTACATTGCGGGGTAAAATGCCTCTAGTGGATGTCTTCCTGATAGACATCAGAGGCGCTTCTGCTGTGAGAACCGAGTCAAACTCTGCTCTCAAAGTTAACCTACATTTCATTGGAGGAGTGCAGTGCTTCTCTGTGAGGAGAGTCAGGGAGATGTCACAGGAAGTGGATCAAGCAGCTGCAGGGACTGGAAAAGAAGGTGGAAAAGAAGGTGAGTAGATCAATTTTTCCCAATTTTTTTTTACATTTGAGGTTGGGGGACCTTAAACCCAAGGCATAGGAGAATACTATAGCGTTAGGAATTTAGGTTCGTATTCCTAACGCTATAGTGTTCTGTTAGAGAGTTAATCCAACCAGAAATTAATATTTAAGAAAAAAAAATTAAGGTTCTAGTCCCCAATCTTTGGTATCCCAAAGCAAAATTATATAGCAAAATGAATGTATTTTTTCTAAAAGTAAAAAAACAAAACTCGCCTTCAGTCCAGGGCTGAGACCTATTCTCCCTGTGTGACCTTTATTTATGTAATTGCTCTTCATTTTTTGGTCCAATTAAATTCTTATTATATGAAAGCATTATTGGACCTAAAGTTTGAGAACAACAATAGCGCGCACGCTGAGCGGGCAAGGAAGGGAAGTAAGGTACAGTAGCAATACTTCCGTTGCCAGAATGCCATGTGTGCTGACTGACGTGTTTATACACAGAGCTCACGTTAGTCAGCCTGGAACCCAAAGAGTTCTGGGATGACTGGATTACAGCTGTCAGAAGTGGAGTATTTTTATATGTGCAACGCTTTATATGGAAACGCCGCACATTTAGACTCAGGTCTGGATTTAAAATTGGTTCAAGTCTTCTTTAGTTTTTGCAAAAAGCTGCTTGCCTGAGATTACAATCTAATGCCAAGAAAGGCAAAAAGGCATGTTAGAACACAGGCTGGTGTGTATAACACCATCATAACGGTAAATCCATAGAAAAGTCAAGGTTTCTCACTAAATACATGGCTGATCAGCACCATGGGATGAGTTACGGCATTAATATGCTCAACTAAGCTTCTGACTGACAGCATAGTACTGCTCAATAAGCAAATAAATAATACATGCAGCTAACCTATGAACCACTATAAGACACCATAATCCAATTTTACACGTGTGCTGCAAGGGAACTGCTCCTCTGTGCCACTTCCTAATCATTACACGGCTTTACAGCTAAAGGTTAATTATATAGTGCAAAATGGAAAGTAGATGGAAATACCAACAACCTTTCCTTAGTTCACTTCAAAGTACAACTTCAGGTAAATTCACAGAGTACTGAGTACATCATAAATTGTGCATGGTCTAATCACTAAACTATGACTAGGGTATCTACTATCGTGTGAATTGATAGGAGTTCAAATTGCATTCAAAATACTTTGAAAATCTAGGACGTAATAAAACATTTGAGAGACTACATGGTATCCCTTATCTTAAAGTATTTCAAACAGAGGTTGAAATATTATCACAGAAGCAGAAATATCCATTTTCGTATTGGCAAAACCAGAAAAGGCAAATATTGAAAAACACCTGCTTATGGGTATTTTTAAGGAACCTAAAAGCATTTAGGTTCCTAAAAATGATATCAGGGTGTTTGATAACGCCTGTATTAAGGCATAATGCCCTCATGTGTTAAGCACAGTTACAATAAATAGCTGTACTATACAGGCCAAGGAATCCCAGTATGCCATACTTCCCTACTAGAAAACTGCAATATAGTTAGCCCAACAAAAGTAACTGTGCTCTATGTCAGTTGTTCCCAAACCAGTCCTCATTGCCCACCAACAGTCCAGGATTTATGTATTTCTCTGTTTTATTCCAATGGAGACACTAACACAACCTGGACTGTTGGTGAGTCTTGAGGACTGGTTTGGGAAACACTGCTCTAAGGGAACATGGAAAAGCTATCATTCAAATTGCTTCTTTTCATTCCATGAGGGACAGAACAGAGACTTGTTGGTTTCTCTGGGAGAAAATAATCAAACAGAATCAAAAAGGGGACACTAAAGGCAAGGACACAATCATGTCTTGTGCAAATGTACAAAGTAGTCCGTATACAAAGATAACCTACAGTACAATGTTTTAAGTTGTGAATTTATTTGATACACTGAGCAATTGTGATGGTGTTTGCAAACAAACATTGTACATGATCTAATTTCAAACACTGTTAGAATTATCAGTAATTTCACAGTTACCTGTTTACTGCAGTTGTAAATAGAGCCTGTGCATTTGAGGAGGTATCTCTGTGTGAGAACATTTGACCAATAAATGAAAATTAACTACTTTTTTTTTTTTTAAATTGGCTGTTTTTTGGTTTCATGTACATTTTTATTAAGAATGTCAAGTAACATTACACCAGTTGCAAATATTTTAGCAAAGTGTTAGAGAAAGTTAATCAAGATCACGCTGTTTACAGTTGGTTTGAGTAAGGGACATTCTAATGTGGTTTTACACACTAAAAATATAAAACAAAAATATCTAAGTAACAACAAAAGCAGAAAAATATCTTTGTCCCAACCACCCCTCCTACCCCCTCACAGTAAAACCTAGTCGCCTTGGAAAGTATTTCATTGGAGAAAACATATTCATGCCAGGTTTTGTTCAGCCCCACAACTGGGTCCGAGTGGAATGACCAAGGAGAAGATCAGAAGGACTTAAACTTAAAACGATGGTGTAACTAAGAAAAACTATTGTGTGTTTCTGGACCATCTACCCAACATCCTACTAATTCTAAAACATGGAAGCCAAACCCACTAGGGTTGGTGAGAAATAGGTTGCAAGAGGGTTGCATCTCACCACCACCTCTGCAGAGAACGAAGCATTGTACTCCAGAGTTGCCTTACTTTTTGGAAAGAAATGTCTAAAGTTGGTTTATAGAATTTCCATGTTTTGAGAATTTTTTTGACTAGTGTTTCTTTAGTAGTTAAAGTACGGAGCCTATCCATTTTGAATAAATGATTAAGTTTGGTTCGGAACATATTTTGAATGTGACTGTTTCCAGGCCCTGATGGGCACAGCCAACAAGGGATTCGATACAACAGTTGCAGGGAGGAGATTGTGTGGTCTGGCAAGGAGGCTGGCAGCACCAGAAAGGATTCCAGGTTTAGGTTGAAAATCTATTTTGAGATTGTATGCAATCCTATGTGTGTAAGAGTCAACTTTTGCCACTGGTAAAGTTCTGTAAAAGTGGACTTGAGGATGGGGGAATGTTTAATTTATAGACTAAGAACAGAATCTTGTAAATTTAGACACCATGGTATTGAAGGTACACCGGCTGTCAGGCAAACAGTAGGGTCCAATGACAGGCAGGCAGGGTTCCAACCCCCAAATACAGTGCATTTGATTAATTCCAGTTAACTCCTGCTACAGGAGTCAACGGTTGTAAGCAACAAGGAGGGATGGCAAGGACACGGTTGAGTCTGTGATATATATATCTGAAGGTCTTTAGCAAAGGCTGTTACCCTCAAGTCAGTATCTCCCATCAGGATTCCCCTGAGATCCTGCAAGCAGTCTATTGTTCTCAATAACGGATCTATGGCCAAGTTAAACAGTAAAGGACATTCTCACTTCACGTCCAATAGTGAAATTTGTAGAGTCAAGGCCATTCATTGTGATGCACGTGAGTGGATCTTGGTACAGTTTTTTAAAGAAAGTTACAAATGTATGGCCAAATTATTCTAGCTTCAGGTGGGGCTAGGTGATACAGTCAAATGCTTTTTCTATATCAAGACTAAGTGCAGAGGACACAAACCTACTAGCCCCTGGGAAGCGCCCACCACTGCCCTCCAGACTCCCATAACTGCATGTTGTCCAGTCGTTCTAGCCGGTGATCAGTTAAGATCTTAGGGAGAAAAGACTGCAGCCATCCTGCAATGATCTTCGTAAGGAGTTTGAGATCCTGGTTGAGCAGGGAGATTCTACTTCTTTAGAATCTCTACCCGGTTTGGGAAGGAGCATCTCGCAGGCTTTCACGTACAGCTGGTTAAATAATACTGATTTGTAGTTTTAGCATTTTATAATAGTCTGCTATGTACCCATCAGGATCCAGGGCCGTCCCAGTTTTGAGAGATGCAATTGATGGGTATATTTCCATTTCTGTGATGGGTTCAATCAGGAGAACTCATCTATGTGGTGAAGGTTAATGTTTAAAAAAAAACAAAAAAAACAACAACAATATCATGGGCATGGTGATCTTGTGGAACAGCTGTTAGTGTGTGAAAGTAATCATAAAAGAGCTCATTGTTGGCTGTGTGCTGTGTGATGGAGTAGGTGAACTGCACTATCAATAGAATACTTCATGTCCTTGAATTGAGATTCAAAAATCGGTTTGAGTAGGTTAGACACCTCTCATGCCATTTCTGAGGCTTGTTGTGAAATGAATGTTGAAGCTGATATGACTGGGATGGAGGGGTGTGAAGGACCCTTAAGATGTTATTTTTTTAGCTGATCTCTAGGGTTTGGTGTATGTTCGCTTTGAAGATAGTTTGTCAATTTATTTATTCGTAACTGAGGTGGAGGGGGGGGGGAGAAGCTAGATCAGCGAGAAATTATGTTTTGTAAGTAAGTTAAAGCAATGATGAGTGGAGGAAGCCACATTTTTGGTAAGCAAAAAGTTAGTGATTACGTGTAAATTACCAGGAGAGATACAGATTAAGTCCCTATTTTTTTTTAGGAAAAGTACTATGTGTTTCAGAGGTGCATAGAACTGGAGTAGTGTACTGTGGTTTGGTGAGAAATCCACTGCGTGTGGCCAGTGCCATTTGAAGCAATGTTCAGAGTGATAGTAGTGAAAGGTGACTATAGAAGCATTAATCGTTTAAAAGGCAGAGAGAGGATGAGAAAAACAGAGGGAGGATACAGATGGGGTAAGCAGTAAGGAAGGAGGGATCAGTTAGGATAGGAGTTCACTCAGCCATCTGGCTGTCTTTTGGGCTATGAGCCAAGGAGAGGTCAACTGCAATTCAGGCTTTAGGGCTGAGGAGACCTTTGAGACAGCACAAGCCACCAATTGGCTGGCCATTAGTCCGGCAATGCTATAAGTGAACCATGACGTCAAGGGAGAGCAACAAACCACACCCTCAAAGTGAGAATGGTAGAAAACTTGAAAATAAATCAATATTAACCAAAGTATGTACAGTCACCTAGGCACTTACACAGACTGGATTTAAGAAAAAATATGCTTTGCAATACGTGCACCAGAGGATAATGAATAAAATGCTATTGTAGAAGAGTTTATATAGGGCTCAGCCCCTAAGACTCTTGAGAGAAGACTGCTAAGTCATAATGGTGTGTTCCATATGGGATGCAATGAGGAAAGGTTTGTGCCTCAACTCCCTCTCATTGTGGGGGTCAGACACAATAAGGTAACTTCAGGGCAGACACTCTGTGTCCCTTGGATGGTCTCTGCTGTGGGTATCGAGGTAGGATTGGGACGGATTGCTCCCCAGCTATCAGAGCCAAGAAAAAAACACGGCAAGCGAACATGATTGAGGAACTGGAAGTTCCAATTTGGCTATTTTGACTTAAATTCTGTTATTGCTTTTCTTTTCATCTCAGTTCTTTGAGAATAAAACCTATAGCTAGTTGAACCGCCTAATGTAGGAAATGGAAAAAATACACTATAGCACTTAAGGCTTTGTGGAAAGGTAACATTATTAGGATATATATTTAAATGATTGTCTTTAAGAGCACCACAGGTTAAGAATATGTTGATTATAGCAGAAGGAAACCATTTGGATCTCTGATTTTTCAGTCTGCTTTTCTTTTCATCCTGAATAATTTACAGGATACTCAGTGTTTCTGAAAGTGAGAGACTATGGGTGGGGGAAGGAATGGAACCTTTGCTAACTCTGTACATATACACACCATAAACATACTATAGAATTCTTGGGAGCGACTGAGCAAACCTTAATTTTCTACACTACCAGCTTTAAAGAAGTTACTCTTTAATAATAATATTTTTATTTAAATTAAATAAATATATATATATATATATATATATATATATATATAAGTGTGTGTGTGTGTGTGTGTGTGTGTGTGTGTGTGTATATATATATATATATAATATATAATGCACATTTCTGTAACATGGTGTTTTTTATTCAGATACGGGATACATTTTTTTCTTTTTGTCTTCTGTATGTTCCCTCTTCTTTCTGCACCCACATAGAGGGATGACCTGATTTCTCAACCAATTCTTACCTCAGATTCCATTCTCCCTTCTAACAGAGATTTGTTTAATTATGACAACCAGTGCAGTAAATTTTTGATGAAGATGTTATTAAATATTTGTGGCGGCAACGTGGGCTTTTAATTATTCAGTATGAAGTGCAAATACAGTTGACTCTAGAGTTCCCAGCATATCCTATCAGAGAGATCATAGAGGCAAGCAAGAGCTAGGCCCTGTAGGGATGATAGTTTGTGATTCACGTGACTGTTAATTCAAACTATGAAAAGCCACATAAAGAGTATAAAGCAAGAGAAAGAGACAAGATACTAGTGGTCATTAACAAAAAGTGACAGAGTCTATTCACTATACAATGCATTGTGATGAATTGTGTCTGAGACGTTTTCTAATTGAACTATTTTGGACTTAAAAAAAGCTTAATGTAGTTGTTCTGGTATCTATATTTAGTCACTACAGGCTTTTTAATGTAAATACTGCCTTTTTAGAGAAAAGGCAGTATTTACACTTTACACTGCTGCCTAGGGACGAGATCAGTGGCAGTCACTCAGAAGGCCACTAGAGGTACTTCCTAGGTCAGTGCTGCATGTTGTGCAGCACTAACATTCAGCGTCTCCATGCTCTGCATGGAGGTGCTGAACATTCTTCATAGAGATGCATTGAGTCAATACGTCTCTATTCAGAGATGGTGACTGGTGCAGCCTGACGTTTTGCCACAAATGTGCACTAGCTTCCCAATGCTTTCCTATGGGATCGTCAATGCTGATGGTCTCAGTCAAGGAGGCGCAGGGGGGCGGATCCACGCAGCGCTTGAATAAAGGTACATTTTCTACTTATTTAAGGGGGCAAAGCTAAATAGTGTTTTAACACTATACAGACAGAAATACACATTTGTATTTCTGACCTTATATTGTTACTTTAATATTCTTGTGACAATCTGCCTGTGTCTGTTCCTTTATTATATGTGTTATACTATACTACCTTTTATTGACCAATCACTAAGTTTATCTTCCTTTAATTAAAACTTTGGAAACTTAAAGAAAAGAAGTGTTCTCACACATACAAAGATCATTTCAAATTTAATAACAATATAGCCAAACTGAAAGCATAACTGACTTATAGATTTCTTCCAGTTTGGCTGTTTTGATTTATGTTTGAAATTCAGTTTGAATTCTCACTTTAGTTAATAACCCTGATAATATGTGCCAGGCTGCACTGACATACATGTGTATGAAGCATGTTCTGTTCACAAGACATGCTGTTGCCACATGTGTTTAATTCTCAATTCACTGGCTTGGAAAGATGCATCTACTGCTGTTACCAAGGAAACCTTAAAACATTTATTAGTCGTTGTTAGGTGTTTAAACCCAAAAGTGTTAAGAACAGGGGGAGGAAGCGAAAGGGGGAGGGAGGGAGAAAAGAAGCTGAGAATTAAGAAAAAGAAAAAAAATGTCATGCACTTGGGAAATTGTTTGTACGAACAGGAAAGATAGGAGAATAAACAATCTGAGGTTTATTCACTAAGTAGTGACTTGTGGTGAACTAAAATGGAATTTACCCAATAAAATGTATTACAAGTATAGCAGAGTTTGGATTTTATTTTAGTTCAAATATGTTGACCTTAATTTTCCTTATTCAGCTTTAAATGCACCACAATTTACTGTTTAGCAAATAAACCCTTGTGAAATCACAGTGGCGATTGTGAGGTTCTGTGACCTCCTCTTGTTGTTAAGCAGGAATATGACTTAAGCGTTCTGAGTGCCTTGTTGCATCTTGTTCACACGATCTGTTTAGAGTGCTCTAAAGCAACAGGCAAAAAGGATAGTGCTGTGTAATGCGCGTATTTTTCATGTGTGTGCTGCCACTTGCATTGAAGGTTAATGAGTGATGAATCCAGATGTTCAGTGTGGGTCTCTAGACTCTGATCTGAAACATCATAAGTTTTAGATAATGGTGGGACCCAGGGATCCCAGGTTTATGAGAATATGTCAATCATTCATTGTCACCATGGGAGCAATGCTGCACTACGCTCATTAATCATAATAGCTTCCACGCTATCAGCCTCTGTGTGCGCACACAGACACATGCATTCACAAAGGACTTCTTCCAAAATACAGTCGATCCCACTAGAGTAGTTGCGTAGGCAGTTGTACCAGTGACAGCTATTTCTATAATGTACAGGAGCTCTCGCTCTCTCCCTATGTCCTCTGTTTTACTTAGACACTCTTATTCCTCTATATCCTGTAGCTGTCTCTGCATCTCAACATCCCTTTCTTCTGTCCTTTTCAATGCCTCATGGAAAGTGTCATACAGTGTCTATCCCTCAGGGAAGTGTCTTATGGGGTCAGTGACTGCAGTTTGAGCTGAAGAACCCATTTCAGACAAGACAGTCTGTGCTGAGCAGAATGCCATTCAGCGGATCAGTGACCCATTAACTTCTACACTGCCAAATTAGACACATAGCAGTCACTCAAAAGTCACACACAAATTTAAAAAATGAAACATGATTTAGATGGCAGATACAAGCCAACTAGCCCATCTGATATCTTTGTTTTCCTTCTAAAGGCACATATTTTATTCTTGATTTTGCTGTTCAGGACAGAAGTGAATCAACACCAAGATGCCTTGAACTTTTCCGCTGTATAAGTCTTGACCACCTGTGCTGGAATGCTGCTCTTTGTATTTACATAATTTAAGGAGCCTATGAACCACATGTAGTGAAACAAGCAAATCCCCTTCATGATATTTAATATATGATATAGCAATGCATGATTATATACTGTCACATAATCCCCATTATTTTGTATATGTCAGGCAAATCATTTTGTTATACTTGAGGTTGGTATTTAATGAGTGAGCGAGTGCAGCCCTCTTGGTTATTTATATATATATATATATATATATATATATATATATCAAGATTTACACTAGAGATGTGCAGCCATCGTGCTTCTAATTCATGTGCATCAAAGCAGCTCACGGTTGATCGAGAAACAGTGTTTGTGAATAGGGGGTTGCTTGCAGTAAAGAACACATTCCTGATTAAGTGCATTCATTGACATCTCTGTTTCTCTCCAGGCCAGATGTCACTTATTAGATAAAGTTTATGGTATCAGAAATTGGGTTTGTGTTCTTATCACCTAGGTCCTAGGGCAAGGCTCAAACTTCCAAGTCCTACACTACTACGTAAGTGTCCCTATATAGGAAGGAAATTCTCTTTGAGCCCAAATTCCTATTTTCTACCCTAATGTCCCTTTTTCAAGGATATGCATATTGTTCATGTGTCTTAATGTATAACAGAGCTCCAGAGCAATAATTATCCCAGTACTGTGAAATCATTCTGGGAAAATAGTCTTTAATGATGAGTGCTGTGCTGCCTGGGAACAGTTCCCTGGTGTCCCCAGATGCAGAGAACAATGGCATTAAAAAAGTATTGTGGGACAGATCTCCAATATTGGGTCTGTCCCACCAAAAGCAGGATAGTTGGGAGACATGCAAATGCCCTTTCTGGTAAGTGACACTGGGAATTCATAACATGAAAAATGCTAAACCTACAATCCCACTATCATTGGTTTATATGTCCATGTCTAGAACTCTGGGTTTACCATTAATTTTACCTGTATCTAACTTCATCTTATGTGTTCAATCCATTCTCATGTTGCAAAATAAATCAGCTTTTTACTACAAAAATATTGTTTTAATTTGTGTAATGGATTTCCCTTTGATTGTCTGACAGCAGTGGTAGTGAACATTGTAGGCCAAAGTGCCACATTTTCCACAGTATTAGTAATAGAGTAAAAGTAGTAAAGAGTTGAAAGGGCTTCTATTATTCTTTTTTTCTCTCTCTTGATTTCCACACCCCTATTTCTCAATCTGTCTCCACACTAATTTCCCTATTAAATCCCCCTTCATTCTTTCTCTAATCTCTATGTCAGTATTTATTCTAGTTATCATACCATCTTCACTTCAATCACAACTGCTTCATCTCCTTCAATTCAGTGCTAACCCATACCTATAAAGCATTGACCAATTCCAGCCCCTCTTATATCTCTTCACAGATCCATAGATATGCCCCTTCTTGGTCTCTCCTTCTGCCTGTGACCTTCTCCTGTCTGCAGCTCGCACCAGTACGGCCAACTCACGCTTGCAGGACTTCTTGTGGGCGGCTCCCTTCCTATGGAATAGCGTGCCTACTGCCATCAGACTCTCCCCTAGTCTTCAATTGTTTAAGAAGTGCCTTAAAACCCATCTCTTTATGAAAGCCGTAAGAGTAACCTCTACCTCACATACCTGTCTCCCAGAGTAACCTCTACCTCACATGCCTGTCTCTTGCTCTCTCCTAAAGGGCAGCACTCTACTCTCTCCTCCATCTCTGCTTCACTCCCACCATATTTGATTGCTATTTCCTGTCCTATTGTGTTTTACACTCCACCTCCTATAGAATGTAAGCTTGTTTGAGCAGGGCCCTCTTCAACCTATCAGTTGTCTTGTAAGTGTCCTATTTAGAGTTAAATCCCTATTGTAAAGCGCTACAGAATCTGAATATGAATATGGCAACAATAATAATAATAATAATAATAATAATAATATTGATCAAATTCATCCCACTGTTCTATCTAAGTACCAAACCTTCCCGATTTATAATCTGGCCCATTTGTGTGCTCACCCCTCTATGCACATAACTGTCCTTGTTGTGCTTTTTTATTTGTATGATACTTTTTTATGCCATGAAAGTACTGTAATGGTAAAAAAAAAAAAAAAAAAAAGTACATCTTTGAATTATATGGTTTTACATATAAGGACATAATAACAATCATCTGTTCTAAAATTTGCTAAACAGTAAATTGTGGTGCATTGAAATTAGGTAAATACAACCTCAGATGAACAACAACATATGACATATTACACCATGATCAGGATTAATTTAACAAAAATAAAGCCAAAATATAAAGCAATATGTGAAAAACTAAGAACACCCTTACTGCCAAAGGAATTTAGAGGCTAAGTAGCAGACAGGTACTGCTAATAAAATGTCCTCGATTAATTGATCATGAACAAGTGTGGACACATCTATAAAAGCCGACATTTTAGTAGTTTGCTGGTCTGGCGCATTCAGGTGTTTGTTAACACAATGCCAAGGAGGAATTACATCCGTAATGATCTTAGAGATCTTTGTTGCTGCCCATCAAACTCAGAAGGGTTATAAGGCCGTTTTCAAATAATTTAAAGTCCAGAGAAAGATTGTTCAAAAGTGGAAAACATTCAAGACAATTAAATAATGAATATGAACTTAAAGTGCAGTCTCCCAGCTTTCATGTGAGGGTAGTCACATCCAAATTGGAGGAAGGGTTTATGAATTACAGCTCTTTGATATGTAGCCCCCTCTATTTCAAGGGACGAAACGTAATTGAACAATTGACTCAAAAGCTGTTTCATGTACAGGTGTGGGCCATTCCTTCCTAATTTCTTCAGAGATTAGGCAGGTAAAATGTCTGGAGTTGATTCCAGGTGTGGCATTTACATTTGGAAGCTGTTGCTTTGAACCCACACAATGTGGTCAAATGAGCTCTTAATGCAAGTGAACCAGGCCATCTCTAAGCTGCAAAAAAAAATAATAAAAAAAAATAGCAGAGATAGCAAGAACATTAGGAGTGGCCAAATCAACAGTTTGATACATTCTGAGAAAACAACAACAACGCACTAGTGAGCTCTGCAACCCAAAAAGGCCTGGACTTCCATGAAGACAACAGTGGTGGATGATTGTAGGATCCTTTCCATGGTAAAGAAAAACCCTTTCACAAAATCCAGGCTAGTGAAGAACACTATCCAGGAGGTAGGCATATCATTAGCCAAGTCTACCATAAAGAGAAAACTTGGAGAGCAAATACAGAGGGTTCACCACAAGGTGCAAACCATTCGTAAACCTTATGGATAGAAAGGCCAGATAAGACCTTGCCAAAAAACATATAAAAAGACAGCACAGTTCTGCAACAGTATTCCTTTGACAGATGAAACTAAGATCAATCGGTACCAGAATGATGGGAATAAAAAAGTATTGAGAAGGCTGCAACAGCTTCTGGAACATAACACATTATCTGTAAAACGCAGTGGAGGCAGTGTGATTGCATGGGCATGCATGGCTTCCAGTGGCACTGGGTCACTAGTGTTAATTGATGATGTGACAGAAGACAGAAGCAGCCGGATGAATTGTGAAGTGTATAGGGATAAATTGTGAGATTCAGCCAAATCCAGCTAAGTCGATTGGTTGCCATTTCACTTTAAATTTGGACAATGACCCAAAACATACTGCAAAAGCAACCCATGTGTTTTTTTAAGGCAAAGAAGTGGACTATTCTGTAATGGCCAAGTCAATCACCTGATCTCAACCCGATTGAGCATGCATTTCACTTGCTGAAGGCAAAACTTAAAGCAGAAAGACCTACAAACAACTGAAGACAGGTGCATTCAAGGCCTGGCAAAGCATCACAATGGAAGAAACCCAGCATTTGGCGATCGCCAATGGGTTCCAGACTTCAAGCAGTCATTGCTTGTAAAGGATTCTCGACAAAGTATTAGAAATTAACATTTTATTTATGATTGTGTTAATTTGTCCAAATACATTTGAGCCCCTAAAATAAGGGACTGTGTATGAAAATGGTTGCAATTTACTACATGTTTCATATGGCATTTTTGTTCAACCCCTTGAACTAAAGCTGAAAGTCTGCACTTCATATGCATCTTGGTTGTTTTTTTTTTTAAATCCACTGTGGTGGCGTACAGAGAGAAAATTGTGTCAAATATCCAAATATTTCCAGACTTAACTGTATTTACCTAATTTTAAGACCAGCTAAGGAACAGATGATGTTATGTCCTGATATGTAAAAGCACAGAATTCAAAGAGGGTGTACTTTGTTTTTTTCCAAGACTATATTTGCTGTGATATAAGCACTAGCTGCAAATGTCCACCTGGCAACTATGTCATGGCAAATCTAGCACCACAGCATGCAAAATTAAACCTCAGGGTTGAGAGTTACTTGTAGGTACATAGATAATTCCAACGTTGAGGCCTGTGAATGCCAGTGGTAGCACCAGTACTATTTGTCTTCAATGTCCTATAGATAAGTTCAGGGATAAGAGATAAGGGTCCAAAGGTTGACTGGCCTGGTGAGCAGGAGGGCAATTAGCCCGAGGCCTCTCTAAAATCTCATCTGGTAGGCAAACATCATGACTCCAATTATAGTAGTGGCTACAAAAAAATTGGTTAACATGGCCACCATCGAAGTATGCATGGGCAATGGTTTATTCCAATGACCATGGCTGTGACCCACCATCGAAGTTTGCATGGGCAAAGGCTTATTCCAATGACCATGGCTGTGATCATGGGAAAATGCTGGTTATTGACTCTAATGAGATATCACAGCTTCAGATTCTATCTTTGTCTAGAAACGGTGCAGGGCATCACATAATGCAACTTTACTAGCATGGAAAGGCTGGCAAAGAGTGTAGATGGCTGCAGATTAAAACCATTCTTTCGAAAATTAAAACAGCAAGAGGTGTGATGAGAAATCTAGGACCACAAATCCAGGAACTTCGATGACGGCTCTAGACAGAGACCTAACAGAATACGGAGCCCTCTCAGGATATAAAGTCAACTTATCAAAATCCACTGCCCTCCCAATAGCCATGACGGCGAACGACACGATGCACATTAGGAATCACCACCACATACCCATAACACATACCGCGATCAAGTATCTAGGGATACATTTGACGGCTGATCCCCGAAAGCTGTACGGAGCTAACTACACCCCCCTTATCAAGACCCTGGACGCGGACCTTGACAAATGGACTGATAAGCCCATATCCTGGATAGGGAGAGTGCACACAATCAAAATGAATATACTCCCCAGGCTCCTCTTCCTCTTCCAAGCCCTCCCCATCCCCGTCACTAAAAATGACCTGGCCCCCTTACAGAGGGCTATCGGAGACTTTATATGGCAGCGCAAACGACACAGAGTGGCCCGCAACATACTATACAGACCCAAAGATGGAGGGGGTTTGGGGTTACCCCATCTTTACAACTACTACCTAGCGGCTCAATTGGCACAGGTGGCCTTGTGGCATTCAACACCGGGAAACCGCAGATGGGCAGACCTTGAAGCTGGCTTCACGGGAGCCGACTTGCCCCAATTCTACATATGGGTACCGAGAGAACACAGGGCTATCCTGCGCACGGGCTGCCCAGCCATACTGAACTCCCTACGGGTATGGGACTCCACGGCCCTAAAATTCAAACTAACCTCGGCCCCCTCCCCAATGATGCCCCTGTTTCGAAATAGAGCTTTCTTACCGGGTATGAGGGCCCAAGATTTTAAAAACATAGAGGAGGCGGGGATACAGAGGGCGTTACACTTATATGAAGGGAACCAATTGGTGACGTTCGACATGCTGACAGAAAGGACCAGGTTAGGCCCCTCAGACTTCTTTAGATACATGCAAATTCGTGATTTCGCACAACATAATTTAGCAAAAACGGCAGCAACCACTGCACTCACAGGTTTCGAGCGAATGTGCCTCAGAGAAAACCCCCCAAAGGGGTTGATATCTAACCTCTATGCACACCTATGCACAAACAGCTCAGATTGGGGCAACCTCCCCTACACCACACAGTGGGAAACTGACCTCAATGAGACACTAGAGGGCACAGATTGGAGGGAAATCTGGGAAGCGAACAAAACTATCTCGATATGCGTCACCCAACAAGAGCAGGCCTACAAGACCATGCTGAGATGGTATACGACCCCGGCAAAACTATACCGCATGGGAAAAACCCCAGACGACCTATGCTGGAGAGGGTGCGGGCATAAGGGGACTTACATCCATATGTGGTGGGTATGCCCTAAAGCACAGGCTTTCTGGAGAGATGTAGGGAACCTATTGCAACAAGTATTCCACAGGCACGTAACGGTAGACCCATGGGTGTTCTTACTCTCGAGAACTCTAGACGACTGGCCTAGGAAGCAACAAAAACTGTTGCATAAAATCACGTTAGCAGCCAGACTTACCATGGCACAGGCTTGGCTTAAACCAGAAATCCCCCAGGTGACCGCACTAATTTCTAAAATAAAGGACATACGGGTTATGGACGACCTCACAGCACGAGTGAGAGGTAATATAAAATCATACGAAAAAATCTGGGAAATGTGGATGGCTGGTGACTGGGGCTCATAAGTAAACCATACTAGGACCACCCCACTGACACACTGCCTTCCACCGCTAACACGCTTGACTGGTAAAAAGTGACACACCTCCTGCACGGCGCTCCGATGCTCACCATGAGACTCCGCTCCTACCCCCCCCCCCAGACTATCCTCCCCCCCCCCCTCTGTTAATTCCTAATTAATTACCTCAATAGCCCCATGTCTCCCCACCCATAATAGTGTGTTTTATTTCTTTTTTTTTTCTAACCTCAGACCTTATATTTCAGACTGGGCCCCTTAAAACAGCATTAACACCCAGCACTCCCAAGCAACCAAGTCCTGCTGAATCTTCAGAGCAGAGGTATCATCTCTGGAAGATTGCCCACCCACCCCTCCCCACACCATCCCGCCCCATGGTCGACAACTTACTTATAGATAGTGCACATCAGCTGGTTTCCTTAACACACCAATCAAATCACTAAACCTCTCCTCACCTGAATATATTTAACACACTGCATCCTTACATTGGTTTAATCACTCATTGATATTTGTGTGTTTGTATATATGATCTACAAATCTATATAATACACTTTTTCTAATGTTCTCCCTTCTATTTTTCACTTTAACACTAACTTCTCTCATCACTAAAATATCGCTATCCTTTCACTCACCTATCCCTAGCAACACCATAATTATTACTTCAACCTTACTCCCCTCCCCTCTCTATTCAGCCCATGCACTCTACACATACCTTTCCAGCCTATCTCCACCAACTCCTCACAAATCCTCTACATACATACCATCCTACAAAACTTTCAAATCCTACTCCCACCTTCACTTCCTTTCTATCCTTCTGCTCCTAGCTGCTGGTGATGTCTCTCCTAACCCCGGCCCCCTCGCAACAAACTCAGCACATACTAACCCAAGGATCCACACTAATCTCATACCCATCTCATGTTCCTCTAAATCCTCCTTCAATACTGCCCTCTGGAACGCACGCTCTGTTTGCAATATAACTAAATCCACTGCTGTCCATGACTTCTTCATCTCTCGTTCTATAGATTTACTAGCCATAACAGAAACCTGGCTCTCCCCCTCTGACACTGCCACCCCTGCATCTTTGTCCTTCGGTGGTCTCCAACTTACCCACAACCCAAGAAACTCTGAATGTAAAGGTGGTGGTGTTGGGTTTCTCCTCTCCCCTCACTGCTCTTTTAAACCTCTTCCCACCCCCCCTTCTCTCTCTTTCCCATCATTTGAAATACACTCAATTCGCCTTTTCAAACCCTTCTCTGCTAACATTGCTGTTATTTACCGCCCCCCTGGTTCCCCTCTTCTCTTCCTTGACCACTTTGCTGCCTGGCTACCCTATTTCCTCTCTTCTAACATTCCATCCCTAATTCTCGGGGACTTCAATATTCCTATAAACCCACCTTTGACCTCTGCAGCCACCAAACTACTTTCCATCACTTCCTCCCTCGGGCTATCGCAGTGGGCAGATTCTCCCACCCATGTAGCTGGCAATACCCTTGACCTAATCTTCACTTATGCATGTACAGTATCTAATATCTGCAACACTCCATATCCACTCTCTGATCACCACCTCTTATCATTTGCTCTCACATACCCCCTCACCCAAAAACCTCAGCCTAACCCCCCTCAACTCAGGAGGGACCTTAATTCTCTTGATCTCCAACAGTTGTCATCTGACATTGATTCACAACTGCTGTCCATCCCTTCCCTCTCCTGTCCTTCACAGGCCATCTCCATATATAACTCTACTCTTACATCTGCCTTGAACACTGCAGCGCCACTCCAAACAAGCACCTCAAGGAGGACCCGCCCCCAACCATGGCATACTAAATCAACGCGCTACCTGCAAAGATGCTCCCGTTGTGCTGAACGCTCCTGGAGGAAGTCTCGTACACAATCAGACTTTCTCCATTATAGATTCATATTGTGCTCATACAGTGCAGCCCTTGCCCTTGCCAAACAGTCCTATTTTTCCACTCTCATTAGTTCATGTTCCCGCAACCCCAGGCGTCTCTTTCACACCTTTAATTCTCTTCTTCACCCTGCTGTGGCCACCCCCAAAACAAACCTTACTGCTGATAACTTCGCATGTTACTTCACTGACAAGATTGAACAGCTAAGGAATGAATTCTCCCCTCCTTGCCTTTCTGTTTCTCAATCACACATAGATCATGCCTTTCCTACCCTTCAGACATTCTCCCCAGCTACTGACCAAGAGGTGGCTGCTCTTCTTTGCTCCTCTCGCCCCACCACTTGCCCGCTCGATCCTGTCCCATCTCACCTTATTAGATCTCTCTCCACTTGTCTCGTGCCTTCTTTAACACACATCTTCAACTGCTCGCTCTCCTCTGGCATCGTCCCTGCTGACCTTAAACATGCCACTGTAGTACCTATACTAAAAAAACCATCCCTCGACCCATCCACCCCCTCTAACTACCGTCCCATATCCCTGCTCCCTTTTTCCTCAAAGCTTCTGGAAAGACTTGTCTTTACCCGTGTGTCTCATTTCCTCAATTCCAACTCTCTCCTTGACCCTCTTCAATCTGGCTTCCGCCCTCTCCACTCTACAGAGACTGCCCTTATCAAAGTTACTAACGACCTAATCGCAGCTAAATCCAAAGGCCACTACTCCATACTAATTCTTCTTGACCTCTCAGCGGCCTTTGACACCGTTGATCATGCTCTCCTTCTTCAAACTCTTCAATCGCTTGGTCTCTGTGACTCTGTCCTCTCGTGGTTTTCCTCCTATCTCTCCCAACGCTCATTCAGTGTCTCCTTTTCTAATGATACCTCCTCCCCTTGCCCTGTCTCAGTTGGAGTTCCCCAAGGCTCCGTCCTTGGTCCCCTTCTATTTTCTCTTTATACTGCCTCTCTTGGCAAACTTATTACCTCTTTTGGATTTCACTACCACCTGTACGCTGATGACACCCAACTATATCTCTCCTCCCCGGACCTCTCCCCTGCCGTCCTGCAACGTGTCACTGCTTGCCTTTCTTCCATCTCTGACTGGATGTCCTCCCGCTTTCTGAAACTCAATCTCTCAAAAACTGAGCTCCTTGTCTTTCCTCCTCCTAATACTGATCCTCCTCTTTCGCTCTCCCTCCAAGTTTGTGGTACCAACATCAGTCCATCCTTGCAAGCACGCTGTCTTGGCGTCATACTTGACTCTGGTCTCACCTTTGAGCCTCACATCCAGCATGTTGCCAAATCCTGTAGATTCCATCTTAAAAACATAGCCCGCATCCGCCCCTTTCTTGCACCAGATACTACCAAGGAGCTTGTCCATGCTCTAGTAATTTCCCGCATGGATTATTGTAACGCTCTCCTGATTGGTCTCCCCAATAGCCGTACTGCACCCTTACAGTCCGTAATGAATGCTGCTGCTAGATTGATTTTCCTCTCTAGTCGTTTCTCTCACACCTCACCCCTCTGCCAGTCCTTACATTGGCTTCCTGTATGCTATAGGAGTCAATTCAAGGTACTAACTCACACCTATAAAGCACTGAACAACTCTAGCCCCTCTTATATCTCCTCACAGATCCATAGGTATGTCCCTTCTCGGTCTCTCCGTTCTGCCCGTGACCACCTCCTGTCCGTTGTCCGCACTCGTACGGCCAACTCGCGCTTGCAGGACTTCTCACGGGCGGCTCCCTTCCTATGGAATAGCCTGCCTACCGCCATCAGACTCTCCCCTAGTCTTGCATCTTTTAAGAAGTGCCTTAAAACCCATCTCTTTAGGAAAGCTTATGGCCTCCAAGACTAACCCTTACCTCACATACCTGTCTCTTTCCCTCTCCTAAAGGGCAGCCCACCTTATTTGATTGTAAATTCCTGTCCTAATGTGTTTTACACCCCACCTCCTATAGAATGTAAGCTCGTTTGAGCAGGGTCCTCTTCAACCT